>NW_024412416.1:6176136-6194901 GCF_014898765.1 Herpailurus yagouaroundi | reverse complement strand
CCGAGCGGTGGCGCGGGGGGCCGCGCGCGCCGGCCGCCGCCTCCTCGGTCGCGCGCTCGGCCTCGGGACGCCAGTTGACCGTGGCGCGGTTGCGGATGTTCTGGGCGCGGCTGGCGTAGTTGAGGGTGTTGAGGGTCTCGTCGAAGTCGGAGGAGGAGGGGCTGACGCAGGCGATCATCACCGTCTTGGCGTTCCCGCCTAGCGAGTCTTTGAGGATCCTGAGGATGCCGGGTGGGGGCGCGTCAGGGGCGCCGGAGCTCCAGGACGCGCCCGGCCCCGGGACCCTGATTCGTCGCCCGGGGGGCCTCGGACCGGTGGGCGGCGCGGCCGGAAAGCCAGAGGGGCCGCATCCCCTCCTCGCCTCGCCTCCCGCCGCCCCCTGACCCCCAGCGGCCGGAGAGCGGCCCCTGCTCCCGTGGGCCGCAGGCCGCAGGGCCCTCACCGGGTGATCTTGGAGTCCCGGTAGGGGATGTGGCTGCCGCGGCGCTGGGGGTCGCCCAGGGCGCTGATGACGTTGCCCAGCGCCAGGAGGCTGCTGTTGATCTGGATGCTCTCCTTGAGCCGCTCGCCCGTGCTGCCCGTCTTGAGCACCCGCTCCGAGCCCGCCAGGTCCACGAAGTGGAACTTGGAGACCAGCAGCTGGCCCGCAGGGGGTCGCGGCAGGCGGCTGGGGGCGCGCCCCCGCTGCTCCAGGGTCACCGTGAAGACGGTGTGTGAGCGGCTGGACAGGCGGTTGAGGTGTGTGGCGCCCGTGTGCCGCGCCGCGTTGCCCATCTCCAGGAGGCTCAGCACCTCGTCCAGGCCCTCCACGTCCACCTCCTTGACGCCACACAGCACTGAGGACACGCAAGGCTGTGAGCCCAGCGCAGGGGCAGCCCGGGACTGGCCAGGAGGGCAGGCAGAGCAGGGCTAGCCCTTGCCAGCTCTTCCCGACTCAGATGCCCCTTCCCCATGCCTGACAGGCAGGGGTGGGGAGGGTCCTGCCCATCCTGGCTCCGGCCCCAGGGGCTCCCACTTGCCCATGCCCACCTTGCACTCTGGGTACAGAAGTATATACTGAACTCAGGGGAGACGGGAGAAAGGAAGGCAAAACGTTCCAGGGCTCCGGTTTTGCAGTTAGGAGGTAGCCCTCCCAGACAGGTGAGCCACCCCTCAGCAGGTGAAGCCGCATCAAGCCACATGTCCCACTCCCAGCCAGTGGAGGCCCCAGGAGCTCCTCACCAACATTTCCGCGGTCATCTTCCCGCAGCTGGATGTCACGGCTGGCGGTGCCCACCTCCAGCAGATCTCGGAACTCCTCCTTATACACTTCCAGATAGGACACGTGCACCAGACAGTCAAGCAGGTCATTTTCATCGATAAGCTTGAAGGCTTCAGCCATGGCCCGTGGGATGATGCCCTGCTCGTCCTCGTGAAGGGAGGCTGGGGAGATACGGCAGAGCCTCCTGCCACCATGCCCTTGGCGGACATGGCTCGAGGCCCCAGGGCCCCAGCCAGCAGCTGGAGGGCAGGGCTCCAGCATGAGCGTAGCAGCGGAGGCCAGGATGGCTGGGTAGCCTGAGCCAGACCATGCTCCAGGAAGGTCAGGCAGAATTATGGAACTTCAGAGTTGGAAGCAACCTCTCAAGGTTCGGCCAACCCCTTTCATGAAGTAATAAGCATCCTCTCCACCACATCTCTGCTAGATCATCAGATACCCTTGGCTTGATTACTCCCCGGGTCAGGGAGCTCATTACTATAGTCTACGCTCAGTTAGCTAAAGGACCTTCTAAATTTATCCCAAGGAAGTAATAAGAGGGTGTTCAGAACATCACTCTTCATAACTTCAAAAGAATGCAAACATCCTAAGAGTCCGTCCTAAGATCCAATAGGGGTCTGGTTAAATAAGTTAACTTATATACACAATGGAATGCCAAGCCACCATTAAAAAATCAGCTTGGAGGGGCGCCTGCGTGGTTCAGTCGGTTGAGTGTCCGACTTCAGCTCAGGTCATGATCTCTTGTGGGTTGGAGCCCCACGTCGGGCTCTGTCTGCCAGCTCGGAGCCTGGAGCCTGCTCTGTATTCTATGTCTCCCTCTCTCTCTGCCCCTCCCCAGCTCACACTCTGTCGCTCGCTCTCAAAAATAAACATTAAATTAAAAAAAAATTTTTTTTTTCAACATTTATTTATTTTTGGGACAGAGAGAGACAGAGCATGAACGGGGGAGGGGCAGAGAGAGAGGGAGACACAGAATCGGAAACAGGCTCCAGGCTCTGAGCCATCAGCCCAGAGCCCGATGCGGGGCTCGAACTCACGGACCGCGAGATCGTGACCTGGCTGAAGTCGGACGCTTAACCGACTGCGCCACCCAGGCGCCCCTAAATTTTTTTTTAAATTAGCTTGAATATTTAATGATCTAGAGACATGTGTATGATATATTGTAAGAAAAAAACAGGATATAAAAGAACAAGTACAATATAATCCATTTTTTAAAAGGTAAAATAATTTTCTCAGAGAAATTGGAATGGTATCAGGGTGAGTGATTTCTGGAAAGTACCAAATGCTCGTGTTTGTATTTTCCTAATTTTCTACGGCACACCTGTATGCGTTTGTAATCTAAGAGAGAGAACGTTTGTGCTACTTAACGTGGGGCAGTTCCTTCAACTGGCCCAAAGCATCCCTCCCAAACGAACGCTCCAGGGCCTCACTGAACTGCCGGCCCCCTTGCCAGGCAGCAGCCAAACTCGGCTCTTCCAGAACAATCCCCCCTCCCACTACTCTGACTAGAACACGGGTCCCTGAGCCGTGTCAGCCATCCTGATGACCTCCAGAGACCAGCCGACTTGCCTCGCCCTTCCTCCCCCTGAGGTCCCCGGAGCCACACAGTGTGACCCTATCTCTGTGGAGGTGCAAAAGGCTCCCCACGTCAGGGACTCTTCCTTCCCGTCCTGGTCAGCCTCCCGACACGGCCGCTCCCACCCGGGGCCGCAGGTCAGACTGGGAACCCGGCTTGCCTTCGACGGAGGTATGGCAGCAGGAACGCAGGGGCAGAAGTTGGGGAGACTCCACAAGGGCACGGGGCCTCCCGCTGGGTCACTCACCCACACTGGCCTCCCCCATGGTGTACGTCTTCCCGGAGCCCGTCTGACCGTAGGCAAAGACCGTGGCGTTGAAGCCCTCAAAGAAAGCCTCGAGGAGGGGCTGCACGCAGGCCTGGTACACGGCCTCCTGCCCCGTGTCCTCATCCAGCACCACGTGGAAGCCAAAGTGGCGGTCTCGACCAAGGGTGACGCGGCTGTGCCCCGGGTCCACCCTCAGGCAGCTCTGGTGCCCGTGCAGCAGCTCCTTGGGCAGCAGCGGCCGGACCCTCAAGGCCACCCTCACTGGGGCCTCCTCGGCCCCCGGCAGCCTCTGGGCCTCCAGCCCCATGCTGGGGGAGGGCAGCTCCCGGTCCTGTAGAGAGAGGAAGAGGCCCCTGGCCATCAGCACCTGCAGGTGACCCGGAGCCAGATCCCGGGGCTCCCGACCTTGGGGACATGGAAGGGAGGGTGCCTGGTGTCCGAATACTGCGAGGGCCACGTGCGGTCCTACACGGTAACACTGCGTGGTTCCCGTCACTGGCAAAAGAAGGCCCCCAACTCCTCCACTTGACTCCCAAGGGCTTCCGTGTTCCAGCCGCACCCCTCCCCGGTGACCCCATCTCCTAGAACACGCACGCTCCACCACCACCACATCAGGGAGCCCCTTTCCCTAATACCCACCAGGGTCTCCATCACCTCCGCCCTTGTCACCTCACACCTCCCTGCCCCGCCTTCTTCAAAAAAGCCAGATCCTTCGAGACCAAACTCCTACCACCAAACCTGCCAATTCCATCTCCTAAATATCTATCAAGTGCACCTGCTTCTCCCCATCTTATTGCCAAAGCCCCGCTCTCGGCCACTGACACTCTCCACAGGATGGCTGTGACCAGCTTCCTCACTGTTCTGTCTCCAACGCAGCAACCAGGAGCATCTTTCAAAACTGCAAATGCAATCATGTTACCCTCCTGCTGACACTCTCCCAAGAGAGGCTCCCCACTGCCATCCAAACTTTAACAGCCCTGCCTTGTCTGCTCCCCTCCTGCACCCCACCCCGTGTTGCCCAAGGCTCCTCATTTCTCTGGTCTTGGACTGGCCCCCTCTCCCTCAGGGAGCCAGGGAAGCGCCTCTGCTCCGTGTCCGCACCGCGGCGCACACACGACGCCCGGTGACGCTCCCACCCGCCACTGGCCACTCTGTAGCAGAGGGAGCTGGGAGGCAGGGACCCTGCGTCTCCCTTCCTGCTGGATCTCCACCGCCCAGCACAAGGTCGGACGCTTAGTAGCTGCCCAACAGTGATGAAACCGCATCCAAAAAACTCTCCCCGTCCCCGTTCTCTTCTTATCACGGTCCACACCGCCTCCTACCCACCGGGCCCGCAGCACTTGGTTTGTCACTACTGAACTTCTCTGAGCACACGTAACGGTTCGTCCCTTCCCTCACTCAATCCTCCAGTCCCTTGCTGGGTGCCCGGCCCTGGGGACACAGCGGTAACTATCGCGCAATACAGTGGGCGCCTCGGCTCGCCCCGCACCCTGAGCTCTTCCAGCGCTCGAGACACAGAACTCCGCGCACCCAAGGCTCCGGGACGACTCCACGGGTGCGGTCTGGCGCGGGAGGAAGCGGGCACGCGACAGGAGCTCCCGGAGTTTGGAAAAGTGATTACACATGCGGGCCCGACTCTCCCAGCGTCGGCGCTCGCCCCTGCCGGCCAGGCCCGGGATGCTGGCCTCAGGCCCCCGATTTAGGGAAGGGGGCGCTTCCGCCCGCTCAAGGAGGGGCCTCCAGGAGCTGGTATGCAAGGATCGGGGCTCCTCGTGCTCGGTCCAGTGCTCCCCAAGTGCCGGCTCCCGCTGCCACCCGGCCCAGGCCTGCGCAGGGAGGGGGCGAGCGCGCGCCTCCCCCGCCCCCCTCCTCGACCTCCACCCCTCCCGGGCCCAAACCCACCTGCTCGGTGGGAGCACAGTCCCCCAGGGGTGCAGTCAGACTCCGAGCCTCCGCGCGGCGCGCTCCGATGCCGTCATCGGGACCCCCGCCCCCCAAAACATCCCGCCCCTCGCCCGCAGCTCCGCCCGCCTGGGAGCTCGGGGGCGGAGGCGAGAGCCGGGCGGCGCCGTGGTGTCGGTCCGCAGACAGGGCGGGGTCAGGGCTGGAGGGGCGGGGATTGGGCGGGGCCTTGTCCGAGGGCGCGGCAGGGGTGTGGGGCGGCCAATCGGGTTGCCGGAGCCGCGCTCTGATTCCAGCGTAGACTTGCCGAATTCTGGGGTCGCGGCGACCACCAAGGCGGGCCTAATTCTCCGAGCGGGAGAAGCCCGCCTGCTCGTGGAGCGGGGCACCTAAATCTTACAATGCAAGTTGCAACAGGTGAGAAGACGAAAACTAACCAGGAGACTTTTTCGCTCCGCGAGGGGAGAGTGGATTTTCCAGCTCTCGATTCTGAGTAACAGTGGACTAAAGATAAGCTACTATTTGTTCATTAACTGATTCGTTCAGGTGCAGACCTGCTCTCCTCCCGCCAGGGCTGCCCCTCGATCCCAGCACTGCCGACGCCCCCTGAAAGCTCAGCAAATCTCTCCCTTCCCCATCCTCGGGAAGCCTCCGCCCCGCTTTTCTCCCTGATTTCACGACCCCTTCTCTAAAGCTGAGAAGGATCCATCCCCCTCCCCCATGAGATTCTGGAGATTGGGCTGGGGGCCCACTCCACCCTGTGTGAACGGGCCCTGGCTGCACCTTCTGCACTCACACTGGAAAGAATCGTTGCTGGGGCTCTTCTCTGCCAAGGCCCAGAGTGACCCAGACAGGGGGTGGATGGGTGAAGCCCCCAGAGAGCTACTACTCAGGCCTTCTAGCATGCCAGAGAGCAGCATGGAGCTGCCTCCGGGGGAGCCTCACCCAGGACAGGGCCTGACAAGGCCTGGCCCCACAGCGCTGGCTTGTAAGCCCACAGTTTATAATGAGCAGGGGAGCCACTGGTCCACTGGTAGACCGCACTGGCACCCAGCCTCGGGTGCTGGATGGACAGCTGCCCCTGAAAGAGGCCACTGGGAGGTGAGGTTTGCTGTGGGGTTCTTAGCCAACCTCTCCAGTTAGGGAGGTTATGCTGAGTGAACAGCTCAAGGGAACCTTGCAGAGGTGTTATTCATCCTGCATCGACCTGGGCAGGTGCTACCCGAGGGACTGTCCCCAAACAGCATTTCCAGTGTGCCCCCCACCGTCCATCCCATCACTCAAGCCGTCCTTGTCTCCTCCTCTTCTCTTGTCCAGGACTGAGCCCCTCCTTCCCCTCCTCTGTAGCTTCCAGTCCAGGCAAAACCCTTTGTCCTCTACGCCCTGGCCACCCAAGCCGCCACTATCCCTCATCTGGACCCCTGCAGACCCTCCTCCCTGGTCTCCCTCCCGTCTCTGTAATACCTGCCAGTTAAAATTATATTAACAGGGGCACTTGGGTTAAGCATCTGACTTCAGCTCAGGTCATGATCTCACGGTTTGTGAGTTCGAGCCCCGCATGGGACTCTGTGCTGACAGCTCGAAGCCTGGAGCCTGCATCGGATTCTGTGCCTCCCTCTCTCTGCCCTTCCCCCTGCTCGTTCTCTGTCTCTCAAAAAAAATAAATAAATAAATAAATAAATAAATAAATAAATAAAAGAAAAAAAAGAATAAAATTTAAAAAAATTTTTAAATACACATTTTAAAAGTTTTTAAAAACTAATAGAGTCCAAAATATGAAGGAGGCAGGTAAGAGCGGTCGATATCTTGGAGGGTTCCCTTCCAACTCTTATTCTCTGTGTGTCTTAGTCCATTCAGGTTAATAGAACAAAATACCCCAAACTGGGCAGCTGATAAATGGCAAACATTTATTTCTCAGGCCTTGGGGGCTGGGAAGTCCAGAATCCTGGCATTGGAAGATTCAGTGTCAGATGAGGGCCCACTTCCTGGATGCCCCAGAGGGCCCACATCACATGGCAGAAGAGATTGAGCTAACTCTCTGAGGTGTATCCTATAAGGACATTGACCCCATTCATGAGGGCTCCACTTTCATGACCCGATCAGCTCCCAAAGGCCCCCCCATCAATACCATCACCTGGAGGGATAGGATTTCTTTTTTTTTTTTTTAATTTTTTTAACGTTTATTTATTTTTGAGACAGAGAGAGACAGAGCATGAACGGGGGAGGGTCAGAGAGAGAGGGAGACACAGAATCCGAAACAGGCTCCAGGCTCTGAGCCATCAGCACAGAGCCCGACGCGGGGCTGGAACTCACGGACCATGAGATCATGACCTGAGCCGAAGTCGGATGCTCAACCGACTGAGCCACCCAGGCGCCCCGAGGGATAGGATTTCAACGTATGGACTTGTGGGGGGACACGCACATCCAGACTATAGCCCTACGATATACAAGCACATACGTATCTATTACACACACACACGTACGATACACGTATTATCGCTGGTGCACTTTACCTGCGACACTGAGGTCCTTGAAAGGAGTGTGCCTTATTTACCTCTGTGTCTCTTGTCCCTGGCCCAAGGCCTGGCACCGTCACTCTGTAGAGGTTTCTGGTAACAGTTATTGAAGAAAGGAAGGAAAACCTTTTCGCATTAGCAGAAATATAGGTCACCGTGGCTCATGGTTTCCTGCTGTGGGCACAAAGTGACAGAGCGGTGCACAGGACATACCTGGAGAATAAAGGAGCATCCTCTTTGTGGCATCTTATGCTTTAGAAGTCAAGTCCCCCATCTGCATACCGGGCGATCCCGTCCTCAGCTCAGAGTCCCTTCTTTGGTCATCTCCGTTTTCCACGCTCAGTCCTGACCTCTGCCCCCCAGAAAAAGAAACCCAGTAGAAACGTCTACCTCCTCACATCCAACAAAAAAGATCCTTCTTCAGTTCTAAGTTTCGCATTTTTCTCACATTTTAACATTTGTGACATCGAGTTACACCTTGTAGTCATTGCCAAGGGAAACCTGGCACCAGGAGAGGTGACAGGTGTCTATGTGCCACCTCAAGGAGAGAGTGTCTTCACCTCTGTGACCTCTGATGGATAGATTGCATTGACAGCACCATGCATGGTTGACTTTTAATTAAAATCTAGAAACATATTTGTCACTTTAAATGTCGTTAGAAAAATGGAACCCTGATGCAGCAGTGACATTTAATTTATTATGCCTACAGAAGATTGCCTGTCATAGACAGGCAGTGTAATTAAAGGCTGCAGAGAGGGGCAAGTCTCTTTGGGTAGATCTATATTAGGAAGCCCTCGACCTCAAGGAACACACACCACAACTTGAAGTGGCTTGAACAATAAGGCCGTTTCTTATCTCAGCTGAGAGATGGATGAGAGGGAGGAGGGCTCCGGGGCAGGCTGAGTCAGTGGCAACGTGACAAAGGACCTAGCTTGTCCATTTCTCTGGCCATCATCACCTTCGACCATAAAACACGCAGAGGAGGAAAAGAGAGCACTGTATCATGAGCAGGCTCTTCGCTCTGAGAGCACTGTATCATGAGCAGGCTCTTCGCTCTTCGGATGAAGGGAGATTTTCCTAGCAGCCCTAAGAGCAGGGTTCACACCTCATGTACCAAACAGCTTAGGGCTGCCCCCCTGGAAGTAACCACCGGCAAAGGGGCGGACTGATCATGATGGCTTAGAATGTGCACCTGAGTCTGCATGGTGTTGGGAAGTGTGATGGTTCCCATCATTTTATGTATTGGCTTGACGGGGCCGTGGGGTGCCCAGATATTTGGCAAAACATTATTCTAGATGTTTTTGTGAGGGTGTTTTTGAGTGAGATTAACATATAAATTGGTGAACTTTGAGTAAAGCAGATTGCCCTCCCCAGTGTGGGTGGGCCTTGTCCAATCAAGTGAAGGCCCGAATAGAACCAAAAGGCTGACCCCGTCCCAAATAAGAGTTTTCCTGCCTGACTTTCCTTGCACTGAGGCTTTGGCTTTTATCCCACCTTCAGACTCAAACTGAGTCCTGAGCCTACCAGCTTCTGGACTGGTCTAGAACTACACTATCGGTTCTCCCGGTTGTTGGACCTTCAGGCTTGCGCTTGAACAAACCATTGGCTCTCTTGGGTCCCAAGCTTGCTGACTCACCCTGTAGATCTTAGGACTCGCCAGCCTCCCTGACTGTGTGAGTTAATTCCTTGTAATGAATCTCTCTCTCCGTGTATATACATTTCCTATTGGTATATGCTTATATATACACCAACAGACCTGTTGAATCTGTTTCTTTGGAGAGCTCCAAAGACAGGACATCATCTGCCACCGTGTCCTAGATTCTTCAAAGATGAAGAGAGGCTGGTCAACGTATCATGAACGTTCTTCATTCAGGTACCAAGCCTCTCTCCGTCAGAAGCCGCCAGAAGCTGTGGCACTTTCTGCGATATGTAATTCAAAATATAATTCGATACACGCGATAATGTAATAAAAATCCAAGCATTTGGGAAAAGTAGGTGAAACCCCCCCCCCCTTCTCGGATATGCTGTAGAATTATATTGTTGGTCCCAACTATTCTAAAGCAGCTGGGGTCCTGAGCTGAAATGATACGGAGAAGCCTGTTACCAGAGTGGTCAAAACAATTCATTTAGGGGCACCTGGGTAGCTCAGTAGGGCGTTAAACTTCGGCTCCGGTGATGATCTTGCGGTTTGTGAGTTTGAGCCCCGAGGTGGGCTCTGTGCAGACAGCTTGGGGCCCTCTTTGGATCCTCTGTCCTGCCCTCTCTCGCTGCCCCAACCCCGCTTGCGCGCGCGCGCTCTCTCTCCTTCTCTCTCCTCTCAAAAACGAACATTAAAAAAAAACCAAACGATTCATTCAGACTCTGAATGTGTAGAAGCTGGAGACTAAACTTGGACCTTCATGCACATAAATGTAACAAAGATCGGTAACGATTGGCGAAACCTCATGTTTCAGAGAAGGAGGTATGGGGTTATAATTATAAGAATAGTTATTAAGCTTAAAGAAAATAAAATTAAAACTTTTACAGTAAAAATTTGAGCGAATTTTGTGATGTTAGAGTTCACTGAAACTATCGATGTAAATTCATGACTTTGGAAAGATATACCTTCTTTCCAGCTCTTACTAGTGGATATGCAATGTTGTTTTTTGTTTTTTGTTTTTGTCTGTCGCCAATATGCACATGGAACAATTGGATATTTGTGCCCCAGCGTCCAAACTTGGGCTCTGTCATGATTTCCTATTCAAAGTAGTTGATCCCACATGTTAGGTCAAGAACTGGGATCATTTTTTTTGCGGGCAGAAAACTCAGATGATTTTAAAATGTCTGTTGTACGCCTGAAAGGAAAAAGGGTCCCAACTAATGGGGCCAAATTGTGGCAATCTGAGCATCCGAGCAAAGAATAATTGCAGTCACTTGAGACAAGTCAAGTCTGTGCAAATTTCTTTTGTGGCAATTGACAACCTGGCTCTGTTATTTAAATGGAAAAACAAAGAGCCAGAAGTTGTAACGACATTCCTGCAGAGGGGCCAAGGGTGGGGTGGGGGTGCCTGCCCAGCCAGATATGCAAACATGCTTTAAACTGCTGTAATTCAGACGATGTGTTCATCCCACAGGAACAGACAAACGGGACGTGTTTGGAAACTTGATCTATGGCAGGGCTAGTAGGTGGATCAGTGAACGAAAGCCCAACGAGGCTATACGTGAGCCAGACCCGGGTCTCTTAGCCCTACCTGGATACAAGAAACAAGGAAACATCATTCAAGCTCAGGCGTGAGCAGGGCAGAAGCTCCCAGCTGACTTCCGAGGGGCACTCTTAACCTTCTCACAGTGTGCACTTCCACTGAGGAGAAACTAAAAATTCAAGAAGTTAGGAAACATTTACAGGACCATCAGTTATCCGCGTGGAGGAAAGAAAATTGGATTCCTATCTCAATCATACAGCAAAGTTAATTAAATGTAAAAAGCAAAACTATGGAAATATTCAAAGGAAATACAGGGGAATATCTTCATGACTTCATTGTAGGGAAGAGTTTTTATTTATTTATTTATTTATTTATTTATTTAAACATTTGTTTTTTTCAACGTTTATTTATTTTTGGGACAGAGAGAGACAGAGCATGAACGGGGGAGGGGCAGAGAGAGAGGGAGACACAGAATCGGAAACAGGCTCCAGGCTCCGAGCCATCCGCCCATAGCCCGACGCGGGGCTCGAACTCACGGACCGCGAGATCGTGACCTGGCTGAAGTCGGACGCTTAACCGACTGCGCCACCCAGGTGCCCCTAGGGAAGAGTTTTTAACACATAACTCCAAATCACAAAACATAAAAGAAAATAATTATAATTATGTTTATCCAGAAAATAGGAAAAAAAAAAAAAAAACCTCTAAAAACCAGTGAGAAAAACTACTAATAGAAGGTTGTTCTGGGATACCTGGCTGGCTTGGTCTGTTAAGCATCTGACTTCGGCTCAGGTAGTGAGCTCATGGCTCATGGGTTCGAGCCCCACATCAGGCTCTATTCTGACAGCTCAGAGCCTTGAGCCTGCTTGGGACTCTCTCTCTCCCTCTCTCCCTCTCTCTCTGCCCTTTCCCTGCTTGTTCTCTCTCTCTCTCAGAAATAAATAAATAAACTTAAAAAAAAGAAGGTTGTTCAATGTATGTCCATTTCAGTTTCTTTTTAATTAAAAAAAAAAAAGAAAATTGCTCAAAACTTTTGACGGATGCTTCACAGAAGGGACACGTCACAAATACTCAATAAACATAATAAACGATGTTCAGTATCATTGCTAATCAGGGACTTAAATCCACAATGAGATGTTATTTTACACACTACAGATTTGCAAAAGTGGTAAAAACAGACAATATCAAATGATCGTGAGAATGTTGAGTAAGAATAAATTACAGTCGACGTTTGAACAAGGTGGGGCTTAGGGGCACTGACCCCCTGCCCAGTCAGAAATCCATGTGTAAGTTTTGGGTCCCCAGAAACATAACTATCAACAGCCTACTATTAACCGGAAGACTTACTAATCACATAATCGGTCAGTTGATCCAAATTTCGGATGTCATATGTATTAGGTACTGTATTCTTATAATAAAGCAAGCTAGAGAAAAGGTTATTAAAGAAGTCATAAGGAAGAGAAAGTACATTTACAGTACTGAACTGTACTTATCAAAAATAAATCTGTGCATACATGGACCGGTGCAGTTCAAGCCCGTGTAGTTCAAGGGTCAACGTACTTGTAGTGAGAATATAAATCAGAACAAACACGTTGGAGGAAAATTTGGCAATATCTAGCAAACACACATACCTTATGGCTTAGCAGTCCCACTCAGTCATATTCTCTAAGAAACTCATAAGAATGTTCATCGCCAAAATTATGGAATAGTAGAAATATGGAGGGCCGTCTGGCTGACTCAGTCAGTGGAGCATGTGACTCCTGGATCTCAGAGTCATGAGTTCGAGCCCCATATTGGGCAGGGAGCCTACTTAAAAAAAAAGAATATGGAAATAAGCCAAATGACTGTTGACAGGAGAGTGGTGAGGCAGAGATTGCATACCCCAGGCACCCCCACCCCCAGGGTCCAGTTTCCATCCTTTTAAGGCCTCTGATTTAAACAAAAAAAAATTTTTTTTTTAATGTTTATTTTTGAGAGAGAGAGAGAGACAGAATGTGAGCATGGGAGGGGCAGAGAGAGAGGGAGACACAAAATCTGTGCCAGGCTCTGAGCTGTCAGCACAGGGCCCAACGCGGGGCTCAAACTCACGAGCTGTGAGATTGTGACCTAAGCTGAAGTCGGACACTTAACCGACTGAGCCACTCAGGTGCCCCTAAGGCCTCTGATTTTTAATTAGATGCATAGCCACTCTGAATAAAGACTCTGAATAAAGACTCAGCCTCCTTTCCATCTAGATGTGGCCGTGTGACTATGTTTTGTTCAGTTACTTATAAGCAGAAGTCATGTGTATAATTTCTCCATCCCCCTTGTTTCTTTTCTGTGGCTGGAAAATGGAGTTGATGGCTGGGGCAGAAGCAGCCTTCTTGGCCTGTGAGACGACTTGAGGAAAGAAAATCACTGACAGCAGAACAATAAGATAGAAAGGCCTGGATTCCGGCCACTGGGGAGTGCGGTCCAGCGCTGGACCGCTCATCTCTGGGCTTTTACACGAGAGAGAAATAAACTATTGTATTTAAACCACGGTGTGCTGGGTTGTACTATTGTTCAGCAAATATTTGCTCCTCTCCCTCTTCCCCTTCCCCACTGGTGTGGGCTTGGCTATGTGACATGCTTCGGCCAATGGAATATGAGTAGATACGATGCAAGCAGAAAGCAGTGATTTGTGTTGGGAGAGCATGCCCCAGATAGCCCCTGACCCTTACTTACCCAGGCTCCCTGAAATAGCACACCTAGAACAGATTTGAACCCATGCACAGCCCAAAGCCAAGTGCAGATGATCCATAGGCTGAAGCAGAGCCACTAGGAGAGCCACAGGGATGAGCTGAACCACGGTTGACCTGTTGACCCACAAACATAAGAATAAATGCACGTTGTTGTAAGCCACACTATTTAGGATAGTTTATTGCGCAGTGTGTTATGGCAAAGGCTGACTAACACACGTTGTTATTTAGGGCTTTCTGTCTCTCAAAACTGAATCAATTCTGGGGCGCCTGGGTGGCTCAGTCGGTTAAGCGTCCAACTTTAGTTCAGGTCATGATCTCACGGTTTGTGGGTTCAAGCCCCGCATTGGGCTCTGTGCTGACAGCTTGGAGCCTGGAGCTGCTTTGAATTCTGCGTCTCCCTCTCTCTCTGCCCCTCCCCCGTTCATGCCCTGTCTCTCTCTCTCTGTCTCAAAAATAAGTAAACATTTAAAAAATTTTAAAAATAACTGAATCAATTCTAATACAAATGACTAAATTACGGTATATTTAAAAATATACTTATTAAACATAAAAATGTACTTGTCTATTTAGGCTGCTATAACAAAACACCACAGAAAACAGCCTGGGTAGCTTACAAACAACGGAATTTATTTCTTATAGTTCTGGAGGTTTGGAAGTTCAAGGCCATAGCTCCAGCATGGTCACGTTTGGGTGATGGTCCTTTCCTTGGCTCAGAGCCGGGGTGTCTTACTGGGTCCTCACACGGCAGAAGAGGCAAGGTTGCTCTCTGGGGCCTCTTTTACAAACACACTAATCCCATGAAGCCCTCATGACCCTATCACCTCCCAAAGGCCCCACCTCCTAATATTCTCATCTTTGGGGGGTAGGGTTTCAACACATGAATTTGGCGGGAGGGATACAATCAGACCACAGCAATAGTTGTACAAGAAAAAAATTTCTGGGGTGCCTGGGTGGCTCAGCCGGTTAAGCGTCCTACTTCGTTCGGCTCAGGTCACGATCTCGCAGTTCATGGGTTCCAGCCCCGCGTCGGGCTCTGTGCTGACGATTCAGAGCCTGGAGCCTGCTTCGGATTCTGTGCCTCCTTCTCTCTCTGTTCCTCCCCTGTTCATGCTCTGTCTCTCTCTCTCACTCTCAAAAATAAAGATTTTAAAAAAATGTTTACAAAAAATTTCTAGTGAAAATGAGTGGTTCTCATGAACTTCACTTTGAGCGGGGGGAAAAAAAAGCAAGTCTCAGAATAATACGTGTAATTCCACTTAAAGGTCAAAGCATGCAAAACTAAATACTGTTGGAGTGAGATATATGCATAGGAAAGGAATCTATAAAGAAAAGCAAGGGTATAGTAAACACAAAATTCCAGATTGTGGTTCCTGGGGGCAGGCCAGGGCGGGAATAGAGATGCCACAAAGGACGTTCTAATGGTACTGCTCGCGTTCTGTCTCCTACATTGAGAGGTGGGCAGGGGAAGGGTCCATCCTGCGCTATGTGCAGCCTCAGCGCCCCCTTCGCAGACGGGGGATCCCCTGGAGGTTGCTGTCTGTAAAAAGATGCCAGTGAAACATGCAGACGTTTCCACTGACTCAATCTTTCTAGGAATGTTTAAAAGAACCTGACATTGTGTCTGTAACCGACATTTGGATATTTAAAATAATTTGATGTATGCATATGCATTCTATAAGTTTTGATTAAGTACAAAGTGTTTAAATGTTTAGGAAAATCATGCTCAACGCAATGAGCATTAAAGCCCAAGTTGTAGTGCTATTGGTCTCCAGACACAGAAGTCCTTTGGATATTAAGATCCTAAATAATTATGGAAGATGAGGCGCCCGGGATCATCCAGTTAAGCATCAGTTAAGCATCTCAGAGCCTGGAGCCTGCTTTGGACTGTGTCTCCCTCTCTCTCTGCCCCTCCCCTGCTTGCGTGGGTGCTCTCTCTCTCTCTCCCTCTCTCTCTCCCTCTCTCTGTCAAATATAAATAAACATTAAAAGAAAAAAAAGCATCCGACTTCAGCTTAGGTCATGACCTCAGGGTTTGTGAGTTTGAGCCCCACATGGGGCTCTGTGCTGACAGCTCGGAGCCTGGAGCCTGCTTCGGATTCTGTGTCTCCCTCTCTCTCTGCCCCTCCCCTGCTCATGCCCTGTCTCTCTCTCAAGAATAAAAACATTAAAAAAAATTTTTTTTTAATTATGAAAAAAAGAAGTGGTAAATAACTGCATGGATAAATGTATTTTATGGTCTGTAATGGTCCTTTCTCCATCTCCAGATCGAGTTGGAGGTGCATTTCGTGAGCTGGAGAGAGGGGATAGGGGATAGGGCATTTCTCTGGAGAGGGGCCTTGGCATCCCAATGTGAAGTGGGGTGTTCTGAGGTCATGAGCTACTGAAGATGAGTGTGCAAGAGCCTTCGCATCCATGTGAACAAGGAGGCTCGCCAGAGTGATGTCTTTCAGAACAGCGAAAAGTCCCACACCAGCCGCTGAAGCACATTTCGTTCGTTTCGAGGAAATATTTTTCTCTCATTTCTCTCCAAAAAGTGTTCAGGAACCCCGAGAGCCAGGCTCTGGGTGGTTTGCTACCCAATCAAGAGGTTTTTAATGATAAAGAGAGACTTTTACAACTTAAACTGTTTGTTTCCTGGGCTATCCTGCCCCATACACTGGCCCCAGCACCCTGAGGGGTGAGGGATGTGGCCTGGCCAGCAGCTGTGTTGACAGCTACTGCCTGGTCAGGGACCCAGCTCTTCTGGGTTGCTCAGAGGGCAGTTTTTCTGCTACTTGGGGTATGGCCTTGGAGGAGGAGCCACAGGACTATGGAGGAGTGGACGGTCGGAGTGTGGTTTCTGAAGCTCCAGAAAGAAAGCAGCATGGGCAGGGGGGGGCAGGACAGCTGGGGGTTCTCTCTACACATCCAGGCCTGAGGTCAGTGCTCCACCAGCTGCCCCCGGGAGCCCTGCCAGGGCCAGGCGGGACTCTATCTTTCTAGCCCCTGTCCTATCAGCCTATTTATTTATTTAAAAAATTTTAATGTTAATTTTATTTTATTTTTGAGGTACAGAGCATGAGCAGGAGAGGGGCAGAGAGAGTGGAAGACACAGAATCCGAAGCAGGTTCTATCAGCACAGAGCCTGACGCGGGGCTCAGATCCACGAACCGTGAGATCATGACCTGGGCCAGAGTGGGACACTTAACCAACTGAACCACCTAGGTGCCCCACATATCAGCTTATTTATAAGGGCCCCCCTTGCCAGATCACATTCCCTCCCCAGGGAACTGCTGGGGTGGTGTGGATTGCACAGGCGGGGTGGGTGCCAAGGCCAGCTCAGAGTCCTGGCCATGTCCACATGTGTATGTCACTGGCACTTCCATCCCCCACTCCAGGCATCCTCAGATTCCAGAACCATGGATCAAGGTCAACGACTCATTACACCAAAGCTCTGCCAGGACCCAGAGTCAGTTTCAGAAAGCTGGGCTCAGAGGTGCAACAGAGTGGGGGCCAAGAGGGTGCTCACAGGCCTGAGGGGAACCTATGGGGAATGTATATATGGACATCCAAAAGGACTGACGGAGGGGCGTCGAGGTGGCTCAGTTGGTAAAGCGTCTGACTTTGATTTCGGCTCACGTCATGATCTCACAGTTCATGAGTTTGAGCCCTGCATTTGGCTTTGTGCTGACAGAGGAACCTGCTTGGGACTTTCTCTCACCCTCTCTCTCTGCCCCTCCCTTACGGGGGCACGCGCACGCGCACGCGCGCGCGCGCACACACACACACACAATCGCTCTCTCTCTCTCTCTCTCTCAAAATAAATAAATACATATTTAAAAGGACTGACAGCTGCAGATGACAATAACAACAAAAACTGAATTTGGTTTGGAAGGTTACTTGGCATCATCTAACAATATTTAAAATGCACATACTCTTTTACCCAGCATGTCCTGGTTCCAGCTTATAAATTTCTCCTATAGATTATCTACACATCAGCATAAAGCATTTTGTATATAGACATTTATTGTAGCACTATTTGCAAGAGCAAAACAAAGGAAACAACCTAGAAGTCCATTATTAGGAAACTAGTGAAGTCAAAGATAGCACATCTGTACCACGAAGCACTTACTGGATGGTGGTGAAAAAGAGCAAGGGGTATTTGTGATATGGATACAAAAAGATCTCTCAGATGTATTGTTACAGGATAACATCCCACAGCTGTGTGAACAAAGTGGGGAGTGTACAAAGTGGGCCTGCACACGCACAGCCTGTACCTGGAAGGATGCACAACAGACTGACAGCCCAGTGCTTTTTGTGAAGGGGAAGTGGAGAACTCAGTGAGGAAGACACACACCCTTTTGCAATATTTGACTTTTTAAATTGCACGTATGCATTCCCTAGATTTACCAAATACTGCCATTTTCAAAAATAGGGCTTGAAATGAACTGTGGTCACAGAGCCCATACACACAGTCTGTTTAGGTTAGACTTCAAGGAGGTGAAAGGTCACCGTTGTCGTCCCCCAGCACCAGGGCGCCAGCGGTCAAAAGGCGACGGAAGGGTGAACGCGCAGATGGAAGGAAGGCTAGAAGGATGCAAACGGAAAGGTGGCTGTGAGCCAGAAGGTGGCGCTACAGAGCGCAGGCCGGGGCTCAGCCTGGGAAGAGTAGCGGGTCCTCGGAAATGCGAGGCTACTCTTTATAGAAACGTACAACAGCTTTCGCACCTAATCGTCGCTCCCTTCAAAGGAGTCTGCGGAGAGCCTGGATACTCAGGGGGAGTCTCTGAGCTCAGGGCTTAAACATGGGTCACAAACTCCTGCTTACTATCGGTCTACGGATGCTGGATCTACATTTTGGAAACAAACGTCATTTGGCAACAAATTTGGTTAAAGAAGTGAGATATCAAGTCAGACACTTAATCCTTTGGAAAAACGAAAAACAAAAGGCATACAAGCAAAGCAAGCTGCTGCTCCGGTGCTTCTTAAGAATAGGTTCTGACAGCTAAGCCCAAAAAAGGTGCTGGGAAGATGATGCCGCGGGAATGGGGCCCACTTGGAAGAAGTCTGCGCTCACTTGGAAGTGCGCGCTTTGTTTCTTGGCTGGAGAGCCCGCGGGGGCCTCGCCGCCGTCGGGGCCGGGGGCGGGCGGACGGACGCGCGGGGCTCAGCTCTTCTTGCGCAGTTGGCTGTACTGCGCGCGGCCCAAGATGGGCTCCATGACGCTCGGCCGGAAGAAGCTGTCGCTGACCCTGCGCGCGGGCTTCTCGCGGGCCACCGCCGGGAAGACCGGGCGCGGCGCGGCGGGCGCGTCCGCCCTGTCCTCCTGCCCGGGGCCGGGGGGCGCCCCGGGACTACGTGCGG
>NW_024412416.1:6111366-6171136 GCF_014898765.1 Herpailurus yagouaroundi | reverse complement strand
CTCTCTCCAGTGGTCTCCACAGGCCAGACCCTTATGCAAAGCAGGCATCCCCTCCTCCCAGTTTCTGGACACCTCGAGCCTCCCTCAAGGGTCCCTCGGTGGAAAGAGAGTGGCTTTCCCACCTTTCCTTGGGGCGGAGTTGTGCACTAAGCATGGCCCACACGTTGTCCCCACTGGGGTCAGGGTGCCCAGGCCTGGCCCTGTTTGGGGCCCAAGGTGAACAGGCTGGCTGCTGGGACCCCTGGCCTGCCTCTCAGAAGCGAGTGACTCAGCGACCCCTGCCCCCCAAGCCTTGCTAGCCCCGAGGGGCCCGGCGCCTGGCTGGCAGCCATGGAGCCCACACAACCTGTAACTTGCTCTGGGAAGGGGCCCCGGGGACGCCCAAGGGGACAGTATTGGTGTCTCTTGGTTTTTCCTGTTGCTGCTAGGTGCTAGGATTGGGATGGGGCGGCCACTGTGCCCTGGAACGTAGCCCAGCCCCCAGGGTGCCCTGGAAACCTCCCTCCAGCCCCTTCCCAGGAAGCAGCACACTCTAGCTTGCTGAGGTGAGGGCTGGGCCACCAGCAACCCCAGGCTGATGGTCGGAAGGGGGCATGTGGGGAAAGGCCTCAGGCCAGCGTCATGGGCTCTATACTCGGGGCTGGCAAGGGCCCCCAGTCAAGGCCGTAGTTTGTCAAAACGTTTCCGGGGCGCTGAGGATCCGGAGGACCGCCAGGGAGATTGGGGACGGGAAGGCCACCACAGCCGAGTCAAAGCTGCTGTGTCCGTCCTTTCCAGGCCCCTGGGGCGGGACTCACCGGCACGTAATGTACCACCGTGTCCACCACGTTGTCAGTGACACCCTTCAGGGCGTCCGACAGGGACATGGCCCTCCCCTTGGCGGAGGAGACAGCGGGGGCCCCGGGGAGGTGCAGCATCCTGGCTGCCGAGCCCAGCACAGTCGCGGGCGCCCACATCACGGCCGAGATGGTGCTCTGGAGGGCCTTCTGCATGGTGTGGGCCACGCTGCCCAGGAGGCCTTGTGGGCTGGGCAGGGCTGCTACCTGCGGGCCAGAGCTAGGTCAGCACCTCCTGCAGCGGCCCCCCTGGCCCTCCCCCTCCCCACCACCCCCAGAGCTAGAAGGGAAAGAACGGGGGACACCAAACTGAAACAGCCGTAGGCTCGGCTCTGCCACCAGCTGTGTGGCCTTGGGCAGGTCACTTCCCCTCTCTGAACCCGCTTCTTCATTTGCAAAATGAGTCTGGCAGTCTCCCCACCTACTGTGCGGGTCAGCTGAGGGGGGCGGGCACAGAGGCTGTGTGCAGATGAGGGGAGCGGTGCAGGAGGCAGGCACTGCGTCTCTGAGCCCCTGGGGGGGGGGGGTTGGGGTGGGAGGGAGGCAGAGACCCTGTTTTACCCTGTGCCTCTGCTTCTCCTCCCCTCACTGGGCCGCGGGACCCGGAGGCATCCTGGTCCCACTCAGCTTCTCGCCCCCTTACCTCACTGAGCTTGTTCTCCTCGGTGTCTGACTCCTCCTCCTCCTCCGTCTCTCCCTCTGTGTCCGTGTGGTCCTCGTGGTCCTCCTCCTGGGCGGCCGTGAGGCTGTGCAGCCAGGGTGCCCGCGCCTCACTCTCCCGCCGGGACACCACCTGCATGGCCACGGACGCGCCCCACTGGGCCAGACTGCTCTGAGGGACGGAAGGCCGAGGGCTGCTGGATCCAGGGGCAGACCCCCTCGCCCCCAGGGTCAGGCCCCAGCAGACTGTTCCTAAAACTTGTCATTGAGGGATAACTTCCATACGTGGAGTGCGCACATCGTTCATGTGCAGCTCTGTGAGGTTTCCTGAGCACACGCCTGTGTAACTACCACAGATCAAGACACAGACCCCTTTCAACCCCCCAGTCTCCCTGTGCCACCCACGCAGGCGGGTGGGTGGCACAGGGGGACCACATTTTGACCTCTACCACCATGCCTTGGTTTTGCCCATTTTTGAACCTCATATAAATGGACTCATCCAATGTGTTTTCTTTCACGAATGGCTTTTTATTCAACATCATGTTGTGAGATTCGTCTGTGCTCTTGCGCGTTCAAAATAGCTCCTTCTCTTCCCTGTGACAAGTCCATGTACGCATTGCCATAATTTACACATTCTGCTGTTGATGGACGTCTGTGCTGTTTCCAGTTCTTGGCTAAGGATAAAGCCCGATAGGAACATTTCGATGTGTCTTTTGGGGGACATAAGCTCTCGTTGCTGGTGGGTCGAATCGATGGGTCTTAGGGGGTATGTGTGTTTAGCTTTAGCAGCTACTGCTTGGAGATCTTTAAAGAGTGAAAAAATCAACAGGGCCACAGTGTCCCATGGGTGGAAACAGACTTGGGCAGGTGGGCTAGTGTCCCCTTGAGGCACAGCCTGGCTCACTCTGGACCCTAGGGAGCTCCACAAACATTTATTATTCAACTCCAGGGGACACCGGTATGTCTTACGTGAACAGGGTGCCCGAGGTTGCACGGTACGGTAGGGTCTCCCGTCTGCACATAAGGCTGGCACACGGGTCCGTCTCAGCCCCCACTGGGAAATGACCCCCCAGTACAGGGGACAGAAGGGAACTACCAGTCCTGTATCCCTACTGGAGCCACAGAAGCTGGCGCACAGCACGTTCTCAGCAAACATTAGCTTGAATGGATGATCCAGGGCTGATGAGCTTTTAAAAGTGTCGCCCAAATGATGGCTCAGAAATGGCTCTTTTGTTTGCTGACCTTTATGCTGTAATGTTGTTTGTGTTTCCTTTATTTTCCTCTATTCGGTCTTTGTTTCTTACGAAAAAATGCAGTCTATCTCTGCTAAAATACACAGAGGTGGAGGGGGGTATGGTGGGGAGATCGCCCTACGTGCACCTAGAAAAGGAGGCTTTGCCTTAGGGGCAAGTAGAATGCAAATGAGAAGCCTCTGGAAAGGAAATTTTGAAATCTGGGGCGGTCAGGGTTGCAGCCTGGCCAGGGCTCTCTCCCCAACGGAAGGAGCTTGGGGCCTGGATTATTTACAGGGGACACTCCCTAGTGTCTGGATAGCAGCCGGGGGCCTCTGCTCCCTCATAGGCAGGAGGGCCCACAGCAGGAGGCCCCCTAGGAGGATGAATTTGGGGGGCGGGACTCAGAGGGACAGGGAGAGACACCCTAGCAAGGCAGGCCTGCCCTCGGTTCATGTCCTGTCCTTTCTTTCCCCTTGCAGCCAGAGGACCGGCCCTCAACCGCCCTAAGGCCTCTTGTCCTTAGACCAAAAGTCCCAGGCCAGGCTGGAGGAGGGAATGTTCTTAGGACCAGAGGTGGAGTCGGGTGGGAGGGACCCAGGCTGGGGGTCAGCCAGATCAGGGCAGACACTCACCAGGGGCGCCACACCTGGGATCCACATGGCCAGGGCGTGGCCCTGCTTCAGCGCACGGGCTGTGGTCTGGAAGGTGTGTTGGGACAGGGTGTTGGCCAGGGCCCCAACCCTGCTCAGGAGGCTCGGCTTGCCTTTGGGAGGCTTCTGGGCCTGCTCGTGTCCTGCGGCAGGGGCTGGGTTGGATTTGGGGGTAAAAGAGAGGAAAGCTGATCAGAGACGGGCTAGGGAAGCTGGGCCTCTGTCTAGGGTTGGAAAGCGGTCACCCTGGTTCCACCACAAGTCTGCTAGTGACTCGGGTCACTCACTTGCCCCACTTACAAATGGGGAGAGGAGGCTATATTAGGATGGCTCCATCTAAGTATCTCGCCGGACCTTCCCTGTTCCAGAGCAGTGGCTGGGTGAGTCCCGGCTGCCTGTTGCTAATTCCCAGGCAGCATGGGTAGGCGCCTCCCTTCCCAGGGGGTGGGGGTGGGGAGATCTGCCAGCCCCCCTAACGATAGATACCTGACTCTTCCTTGGCGGAAGGGAGGAGGTACTCTACCACCTTCTCGACGCCACCCAGGGCCAGGTCGGCCCCTCCGGAGGCCAGCCGGCCGGCTCGGGTGTTAGCAGCATACTCAGCAGTGTCTTTGGCCGCCCCCCAGGCGAGCTCGCAGCTGGCCAGAGCGGCCCCCAGGACCTTGTCCGAAGTGCTGGCAATGGGAACGCTGATGCTATTCCTGGCACTGCGAAGGCGGGTTGAGATGGTGTCCTTCAGCTCAGAGGCGATCTGTGGGAAAGGGGGAGGGGGGGTCAGGCCTGTGGGTCTGGTAGCCCTGAGCCCAGCTCCCAGGAAGGCCTCAATTAAAGGCCCAAGCGAGGGGCGCCTGACTGGCTTAGTCGATAGAGCATCTGACTCTTGATGTCAAGCTTGCGAGTTCAAACCCCACGCTGGGCGTTGAGCTTACTTAAAAAAGAAAATAAAGGCCCCGGGGACTGGCACCAGTATCTGGGCCTCTTGATTACGCTGGGCTTTAAAGGGGGAAGAGCTCCAGTTCTCCCTGTGCATGGATCTCCTGGCTGCTTCGCACCCACTTCCGCCTATCAAGATCCTCACCATCCTTCCCCCACAGAGGCCACCTCCTTGATGACACCCGTCTTGAGATTCTCATGTACACAAGGCACCTCCACTCCCAAACTCCTTTAATGCCTTCTCTGTTCTTCCCTCAGAACACCGCTCACATTCCCACCTGTGTTTATATTGACTCAGAGATGTGGCTGTTCACCCTACCAGTTCTGTACCAAAATAATTGATCTTTCTCTCCTATCAGCCTGGGAGCCCTTTTGTGACAAAGGTGCCCTTTATCCGGAAAGATGTGAAGAGCACAGGCCTCCGAGCCAAGCAGACCCGCTCTCACGTGGCCTCCACTTACGGCTGTGCGGCCAGGGAAAAGTCACTAGCTTTCTCATCTGTGAAATGGGGATCCCTGCCCTGTCCCAGAGGGCTGATAAGAGGATTAAATGGGAGGGCTCCACAAATCGCATCACGGCCCCTGGCACAGGGTAGGGCTTAGAAAATCGTTGCGGGATGAGTAGATGGTTGGTCAGTGGGAGGGAGCTTATCCCCAAAGCCCTTACCTAGCAAACGCCCAATGCACGTGTATCTAGGTAAAGTGACCTTTTCAGTCTCATGGTCCATAAAGGGCTGGATCTTGAGGACATGGGAGTGCAGTCCCGGGATCTGATGAGTGTGGCCCAGGATGTTAGGGGACTATAGTTAGCAAGTGGCCCAGTGTGGGCCCACCAGGTGTCGTGGGGCAGGGCAGGGGGGGTGGTGGGATCTGAAGCAGTGAGACCCGCCCCAAGCTCCTGTTTGAGTTTGCCCCTGGGCGGGGCCTACTTTCCAGAAAGGCTGCCTTCATTTGGCACCACAGGGAGAGGAGGAAGCCTGCTGTGTGGACTTAGGAGCCGGCAGCCACCCCCAAGCTGGAAGGGCGCCTACCACAGAAATGAAAGACTGACAGTCATGGATCGTCAGCCTGCGCCCTCTCCTCCTGAGCGGCGGGACAACGGAACATGGGGCACATTCCGGAAGAGGAAAGGGGCTCACCTTTTCAGGAGGGTACTGGAGGGCTGGGATCTTTTCCTCCAGGTGGTCCAGGCCTCGGCAGGCCAGCTCGTTGGCCGCTGTGACTGGAAGTGAAGGGCCATGGTGGGGTAAGCTGTGAGAACCTAGCAGTGGCCTCCGTGCCAGGGAAGGTGCCTCAGAGCCTTCAAAACCCCCAGCCCTGCTGCCTCCAGCGCATCTGGGAACCTGGGGCTCCCCTGCAGCCCCTCCAGTCCGCGGTAACTCCTGGAGGCCAGGCCCGTGTCTTCCCTCTGTGTAGGAACTCTGGAGTCAGGCAGGTCTGCACTCAAAGCCCAGAGTCTGCACCTGCAAAGTGTGGCCTCAGGGGAGTCACAACCTGCCCGAGCCTCCGGTTCCTCATTCGTAAGACGTGGGTTAATGGATCCTACCTTGCAGGAGGAACTGGCAGAAACTCTGTGAATCACCAACAAATACTGGGCTCTCCCTCCCTGCCCTCCCTCCCCTCTCTGGGTGAACTCTGGGTGGGCACGAAGGAGGAGAGTGAAGGCGTGTGAGCAGGGGCAGCAGGGCCCTTCGGGGGGCCTTGGTGGGAGTAGGGCGGGCACGGCTTAGTTCTGGAGGTGACCGACTCCTAGCCACGGCCAGCCCAGGCCCCAGATGGTCCTTGCCCTTCCTTCTGACCTCTAGGAGGAAGATGATCAGCAGCGGGAAGAGGGTCACAGGGAAGAGAAAGGAATTGTCCCTAGAGAGCAGGGCAAGTCCCAGAGGACGCAAATGCTTCTAGATTACTGCCCAGGGGCTGCCGAAGATGTAGCCCTGCAGTCATGACCATGGAGACGGGTTCTATATTCTCTCACATAATCTTTCACATATGCTTTCTCCAGATAGGTGACATTTCTTCACAAAATTCTCAAGCAGCAGAGAACCCAGATGACTTGGCCATCTTCTGATTGGGCGAAATGAGACCCAGGGAAATTATTTGAAGAGTTTGTAGGCAGGGAGGCTGCTGGCCCAGGGCAGAATCCTCAGACACCCATAATTCGCTAATCAGGATGGTGGAAGGTCCTAGACTTCTTGGTGCTGCTGGGATTTCCCTCAGCCCTGTCAAGAGCCCTGCCTTGGATGTTGTGATGAGCAGCGGGTGATGTATGGAATTAGTGAATCACTATATTGTACACCTGAAACTAACATAACACTGTATGTTAACCATGCTGGAATAAAAAGAGAGAGCGAGCGAGAGAGAGAGAGAGAGAGAGAGTGCCTTGCTTTGGAGACTGTATTTACAAATAAGGCAGGACAATTTGAACAGGGGGGGTCTGATAGCAGGGGCCACATGGACTGTCACCGGCTGGTCCCATCAGCTCCTGGGCCTGGAGAGCTTCCTGTGCCCCCGCTCCCCAGGCCCTGCCGGGCCAGCCCTAGCACCTAGGGACCCTGCCTGTGTGTCAGACTCTACGAGTTCCTGCTGCCGCCAGATTTGGGGCCAAACTGGGTGTCTGGTCTACCACAGGCTTCACTCCCACCACTGCCCACACGGCTCTGCCCATTCCCTCCCCTGCCAACTCTCTGGCCTATCATGTGATCCCAGGAAAATGCCAACTTGGCAATAGACGAGACACGTAAGGATGGGAAGGGATGTATGTCCATATCTGTAGCTGTATCTACGTCTGCATGATCTGTGTAATGGGATGTAGGTGGTTAGAAAGGCGGTCAGACAGACAAGAAGGTGCACAGACATATCGGCAGACGGACAAGCGAGCTGTCGATCGGACAGACTGACGGATGGTGGCCTGCAAGGGCCACGAAGACTCACACTGGGTGGACAGCCTGCGGACCACGGGCTCCATGCTCCAGGCCGCCAGGCTGCTGGCGCCCTGCACACCCTTCTCGTAGGCATTGCACACAGAGGCCACCAGGGGGTAGGCTTCCTTGGTGCTGGTGTAGGTCTTCTGGAAGCACTCGCAAGTGCCGCTCACCACCGGCAGCTGCAGGACCCGTTGCAGGACGTTCTCCTGCTCCTGGAAGAAGAGAAGGCAATCGAGTTGTCCCTCTGCCCTCTCGTGCCTCTCGGGAAGGCAGCCCAGGGTCACGGCGCCCACCGGTGAGGCTCGCCGGGGTCCAAGCGACCCAGGAGGAACCCGGGCCAGAGGGGGAACACAAGAGCCAGGCTGCTCCGCTCTCCTGGCCACAATCCAGGCTCTGGAGAGCTGCTGGGACGTGGCCTCCCGGCCTCCGCATGCCAGTCCTCCCCTTGGGCACTCTCCCCCTGCCCTCCCATGCCCCTTTCTGTCGGGCAAAATGCCACTCCCTCAAGACACGGCCTGAGGCTCACTGGTTCTGTGAGGCTTCTGACCCTCTTCCATCACGTCAGAAGCTTCCACTCCCTCCTAGCTTGTCTCCACACGCATCACATGGTGCTGCGATCATGTGTGTACCTGTCTCTCTCCCGGCCAACCGTCCTCTTTGCATCTCCAGTGCCTAGCCTAAAACCTGCGCGGTAATGTTGGCTGAATAAATGAATCAGCCGGGGCTATACCTAGAAGGGGTGAGTTTAGATCGGAATCACGGAAGTTCAGATCTCCGGGAGCTTCTGCAGCAAAAATGCCTTCTTCCCATAGCCTCTCTGGCAGACTTGTATCTAGATGTCTCCTTGGATGGGTCTTGCCCCTCCTACAGTGGCCGTGGCCCTTGTTGGACAGCCAGTGCTGAGCTACAATGTGCCTTTACCCACCGCTCCACCCTCTGTCCTCTGGAACAACACTGAGCAAACCTATTTCATCACTCATGGGCTGACCCTTCACATATTTGAAGGCAATATATATGTCTGCCTTTAGTGGTCCCTCCTCTGTGCTCAATAGCTCCGGATCCTAACTTAGCTTACCACCCTGGTCTGCTGGTCCCCTCTGGACCTGCTACAGTTTAGTGCTGCTTTCCTTCAATATATGCACTCACACTTGAAGACAGCATTCCAGATGTGGTCTGAGCACATGGGGTATAGTGAAACTGTCACTTCTTGTTATCGGGGAGCCATGTTCTTACTAATGCGTTTCACCTACGCAGCAGTCACCTACACCGAATTAAACTGGAGGTCGCCTGGGACTCTCAGTGAACAAACACAGGTGTTTGAAAGAATGTGGACTCCAGCCATGCACAAGGGAACGTCTCCTCAGTGCCATTATACCCCAGGCACGTATCAGGGTGCTTTGGTGACAAGACCTCACTGAATTCTAACAGCGACCCTCTGAGGTCTAGCACTTTGCCTGCGGGGACACAAACACTCAGAGATGTGAAGTGACTTACCCGAGATCACACAGCTAGTAAGTGGCAGAGTCAGGATTGCAACTGAGGCCTGAAATGGCCTGTGATTTGCTTCAAAATATCGCAAGGCGGAGGAGTGAGTGAGCGTGTGGATGAGGCCAGACCGGCCACGGGATTGATAAGCGGCTGTGGCAGCTAGTGAGGGGTATTCTCTGCTTCTGTCCGCTCGCAGGAATGCTCAGAAACCGCCACATAGGAAGTGAAAAGAGAAAGCTCCCCCGTCTGACTCAGGCGCAGGGGCTCTCTCTGCAGTCGGGATGTGTCCCTGTTACAGGGTTCTGCTCTGGAGGAGAGGACCTGGCCTCTCTATTTGTAGGCTGAAGTAGAAGACCCATCAAGGAGACTTGGAACAGCAGGCCGTGCACAGCATTTTAGCTTTCATTTTGCAGGCGAGTTTGAAATTTGAACTAGACAAAGATTATGACTGCAAACGAGAATATTTTAATACTTGGACAGACTCTTCGGAGGTTGTTGTAGGCAGAGCCAAAGAGGGTCAATCCCGACCCTATGTACTTGTTCATTTTATGCCTCTGTATTCTAGGATTGATTGATTGATTGATTGATTGATTGATTTAACACTCGTTTTGCAGAGACAGAGAGAGACAGGGCGTGAATGGGAGAGGGGCAGAGAGAGAGGGAGACACAGAATCTGAAGCAGGCTCCAGGCTCCGGGCTGTCAGCACAGAGCCTGACGCGGGGCTCGAACTCACGAACTAAGAGACCATGACCTGAGCTCAAGTCAGAAGCTTAATGACCTGAGCCACCCAAGTGCCCCTATATTCTATGATTTGATATAAAACTTAACATGGTGATTCCAAGTGCAAAGGTTAGTTTAAATTAGGTCCTCTAGAGGCGCCTGTGTGGCTCAGTCGGTTAAGCGTCCGACTTCAGCTCAGGTCATGATCTCAAGGTCCGTGAGTTCGAACCCCGCATCAGGCTGTGTGCTGACAGCTCAGAGCCTGGAGCCTGTTTCAGATTCTGTGTCTCCCTCTCTCTCTGCCCCTCCCCTGTTCATGCTCTGTCTGTCTCAAAAATAAATAAACGTTAAAAAAAAAATTTTTTTTTTTTAATAAAAAAAATAAAAAAAAATAAATTAGGTCCTCTGGGGACAAGATGGGCAGTATAGGGGTGCACAATTTGTAAGCTTCATTGACTCTTTGAACTGTGCCTAAATCGGAGAGGCCTTGCACGGAGGCATCAGGTACACCTGAAGGTGTCAATCCGCTCCGAGTCGCAGAGAAAACCAGCCTAGACACACAACTCTGGAAACACCGTTCCTCGACCCCCTTCCCATACGCAGCAACAAGCTGCGCCGCGTGTAACTCGGAGAGGTGCCATTCGCACAGAACACACACAACGCCCCAGAGTTACAGAATACAGCGGCTCAGCGCCTCAAACGACACCCCACCTGGGTGGACAAAGCAGGGGCTTTTGCATCAGGGTTTAGAACTCAGTAAGTAGCTCCCTTCCCCCTCCTTTCTTTCCCTCTCAGCCAATATTTCTGTCCTTTCCTCCGAGGTGTTTAGTTTTCGTTAGGCACTCCCCCGCCCCCTCCTCTAAGAGCCCCCTGCAAAAGGCAGTGAGGGCGAGAATAATGAAGACGTAATGGTCAATGAAAGGTGAATGTAATCGAGACAGATCTTGTCCTAAATCCCCTGAACCTGTCCTCCCTCCCCCACTCAGTGGTCCCCTCCTCCCTTCTCATAAAGGCCCAAGTTACTTACGGGGAGGTCTCCATCCGGCAAGGCTGGGCCCTTGTTGATGGCCGTCATAGCTCTTCAAGCTGCAAAGCAGAGTGCCAGGTCCATGAGAAAGCTCTCAGCTTGACACTTGCAGGGTCAGTCCCCTACCTCTCATGACCACTGACGAGGCCCAGGCTGCCTAGGGGCTCCAGCTCCCTCAACAGAAGGCATCTGGTTGGAGGGTGAATGTCAAGGACTAGCAGCCCCTCCCTGGAGTCCCACTGGGAGGAGCTGCCCCACAGCCTACTTGTCAAGACTGATGTTTCTTACAAGGGTTCAGGGTAAGAAATGAGAAATAAGGGTAGCTTTACGAGGTAAGAGGTTTTAGATGAAGAGGCTCCCAGATGAAGATCCAAAAGAGACTGAAAGAATAAGTTTCAGGTTTAGTCTTTTTTTTTTTTGGTGAAAAAGTTCTGCATTAATTCTGTTCTTTTTAAGCAAGCATATCTGCCGGTCCTTCCCTGAATGCTCAACTAAGAAAGCAGTCACTCTTAAAACCAGCTATTTCAGCTGCGTTCTGGAAAAGCTAGTGCGCCAGGATATCTATCCTACACTCTTGGTCATTCACCTTGGGTAATCTCTCCCTCAGTGGTTTCCCTGCAGGCCTCTTCATCTTCAGTAAAGTTCTCAGGACACCCTTACCCTCAGCTTCTTTCCTTTAACTCTCGGAAACAAAGCAGGTAAGGCGTTCCTGGGCCCCTGCACTCACGCTAGCGGATGCTGCCTCGGTCCCACAGAGCCCAGGCTTCTGAGTGTCTCCCCAGAAGAAACCCTTCCAGCTGCTCCAGAGAAGCCTTGGGCAATGCTACTAACACCTCCCAGCTGGAGGAGGGCAGAGAGGAAGAGAAAGTTGGGTCAGCCAGTTGTCATGGTTATTTGAGCCAGGGCCCCCCGAACGTACCCTAACTTCTGTAAGGAGATATGGCCAACTAGGAGGTGGACTGCAGAGCTGATGGAAATCCAGGCCGAGGCGTTATTATTCCAGAGCCATGAAAAATCCATTCTGCAACACATTTCTGGCCCCCGGTTCTCAAAACAAACAACAACAAAAAAAAACCACCTGTCTTCCAGAAAGAAGGTGTTGGAATATGTCATTAAACTCATGAATTCTAAAGTTCTATAGTCTTTGGTTCCTTTTTCAGAGTGTGCTGTGGGACTGTTTTCAACCCACTTCCCTCATCCCTTATTATTTACAAGAGTGAATTTTGAACAGTAAGATTTAAACCTATGCAGGAACAGCGCTCACCCAAATGTACCACTCTCTCTCTGATACATTACTCTCAAGAAGAGGACCAGAGCTGGGGGTTGGCTCTTTGACAATCTAGCCTTTGAGGAAGCAGTTTCAACCTCTGTAAATTTCCTAGATTTCAAGGTCTAAGATGCCACCAGAATATGCCGCGGGAGAGCTAACTGGATTTTGCCGAGTCTGAAACAGTGTTGGCCAGGATCCTCTGACTTATTGAAGCATGCAAACAACCAAGAACTATCACCTCTCATCCCTTCCTTAGTACAAACCAGCCGGGGGCCCAAGTTCTAGCTCCTGGCTTCAAAGACGACAGAGTATGGTGGAAGCCAGTTTTCAGATTATCTAAGGGCCTCTTAAAATGGATATTGGTGGCGGTGGGGGGATTCCTGGCTGGCTCAGTTAGTAGAGCATGCAACTCTTGATCTCAGGGTCCTGATTTCAACCCCCTTTTGGGCTTAGAGCTTACTTAAAAATAATAATAAGATGAATAATGGGGGTATAAACTTATTTTCCTTATTGGTCGTAGAAGTATCTCTGTTGAGGACTCTCGGCTAAGCTGTATGCTGTGGGCAACCAGAGAAGGGCAGGAGGTGAGGAGAAATGGCGCTTTCTCCATTGGCCATCAATTCTGTATCTGTGATATAATAAAGCAGGGAATGAGAGGTCAGGAAAGGGAGGAAAGAGTCACGCAGGGAGCCTCCAAAAGGAGTAATAAATATGTGGTATGTTCAGCACTTATTGACTTGACTGGGACTTCTATATTTAATTTTTTTTACATCATGTTTTAAAACTTATTTTTTTTTTAATTTTTTTTTCCCAACGTTTATTTATTTTTGGGACAGAGAGACAGAGCATGAACAGGGGAGGGGCAGAGAGAGAGGGAGACACAGAATCGGAAACAGGCTCCAGGCTCTGAGCCATCAGCCCAGAGCCCGACGCGGGGCTCGAACTCACGGACCGCGAGATCGTGACCTGGCTGAAGTTGGACGCTTAACTGACTGCGCCACCCAGGCGCCCCTTAAAACTTATTTTTGAGACAGAGAGCGAGAGAACACAGGGAAGGGGCAGAGAGGGAGGCAGAGGATCCAAAGCGAGTTCCACGCTGACAGCAGACAGCCCAAAGTGGGGCTCGAACTCACGAACCGTGAGATCATGACCTGAGCTGAAGTCGAACGCTTAACCAAAAGGGCCACCCAGGAACCCTTATTTTTTATTTTTTAATGTTTATTTATTTGAGAGGGGGGGAGGGGCAGAGAGAGAGGACGGGAGAGACTCCCAAGCAGGCTTTGAGCTATCAGCAGTTATCAGCGCAGAGCCTGAGGCAGGGCTCGATCTCTTGACCATGAGATCATGACCTGAGCTGAGATCAAGAGTCACTTAACCGACCGAGCCACCCAGGTGCCCCCCGACTGGGGCTTTTAAAATAGAAGACAGTGATGGAGGAAAGGAAGCATTTAAAAATGGAAGCATTTAAAAACCTCGCCTCAAGGTTCAGGGCAATTCATCCACGAGGCTGTGTCTGGAGAGCAAACTGGGCCAAAGGGCAGTTGCAGGGCTTTGGAGCGGTGGCTCTGGGCCAGAGAGTGCAGGGCTCTGTGCCTGCAAGCTCTGCTGACAAAGCCGGTCCTTTGGCCGCCTCGGCCGGGAGTGCGGAATGTGGGTGAGAGGGGACAAGTGGTGAAAGGGCCTAGGACGGTCCCCCAGGAGCGGTCCATCTCCCAGCCACAGCGTGAAGACGCAGGTTTATTTCCTTTCCTCCTCCACCCCCACCTGCCCCCTCACCCCCCGACATGAACATAGGGGCCTTGGCCCTCTTGTGCACAAGTGGATCCCCAAACTAAGCATGGTATTCAGACATTCGTTGTGGAGCTAATTCTCAGGGAACAATGTTCAGTTGTTCTGTGCATCTATTAGGAATGTCTTTGGTCTTCAGAATCCCTCGTGAATGTGGAGGCTTGGAGGTGGGGATGGTTAGTTAGAAGCAAGAAACACGCAGAGAGGGAGGTTCTGGGGTACCATCCAGGTTTTCACACATTCTAGAAGAGACGGTATTTCCCAAACTCCCCATCGCTCACGCTAAAGCGCAGAGGACAAAAGCAGCGAGCAGGACGCCACTGTGACAGGCGACCGCAGATTCGAGGCCCACTTCTCCAGGCAGAAGCCAGACCACCACCTGGCAGAGCTGGTCCAGAAGACCCTCTCCCGGAGGAGATCATCCTAGTGGTCTTTCAACCCAGACGTTCCAACCTAAGTCGTTCTTCACCCTCCTCCTCGGCCTGGACCTTCCAGGCGGGAGCTCCTTGTACCGGAGCCCTCTCTACCGTGTCCACTCTGATCGTCTCTGGATTGGCTTTCTTTTCGCTCTTCCTCATTCCCAGAACACATTCACAGAGTCAGGAGTCTGTTTTGTCTAGCAATTTATTAGACATAATTAATCTATGGCAGCAAAGGATCTGGACAAAGTAGAATTGGTTACTTAAACTTTTTGCTTGCCCTGACCTAGCAGCTTTCATTTCTCTTAAAATTCCCCGAGGGTCTTCTCAAATCCCGTTATCTTGATCAATCACTTTAAAAATGAGACAGCCAAGGACCGGAGTCCAGTTTTTAAGAATCTCATTCACATTCCTGGGAGAGCTAGTGCACGTTTCTTTTCTCATTTCCGTTCAGGTAAGTGAAACGGCTTTACTGGCAGGACCGACACCGGCCTCCTGCCTGATGGCATCCTATTTTGCTATCTCACTGCCCTCAAATCGGAGGATCTGCAATCACAGCTCAACACCCAAGACGGGAAGTAGGACACGAATAAACGGCCTTGTCACTGGTCCCTTATTGCTCTTTCCCATCCCCCCACCTCCCGCACATAGGAGGTCTGATTTATCACAGAAAATTATGGCATTCCCACATTCAGAGTATTCCCCAAAAGTTCTTAACTGCATACATTTTGATGACAATTAACGCAGAAGCGCCCAAATGATTATACGGCTTTAAATACAACAATCCAGCTGATAAATCTAGCTATAGTTTTAATTTTTATGTGAACCAATGACTAACAAAGTTCGAAAGAAGGCTTTTCGCACAGGATTCTGGAGAGTCTCACACTTCCCCTCCCCCAGGAAGGCTATGAAATATAATGGAAAGAACCCTGGACTGGGAGTCTGAAAACTGAAGTGCTGGCCTCACTTTTTAAACCTCAGTTTCCTCATCTGTCACAGGCTACTACCTCCAGGCTCCCACCGTGACCTTCCATATTAAAAAAAGAATTTTTTTTTTTTTTTTAAATTTTAGAGAGAGAGTGTGAGTGGGGGGAAAAGGACAGAGGGAGAGGGAGAAAATCTTAAGCAGGCTTCATCCTCAGCATGGAGCCTGGTGCAAGGCTCGATCCCACAACCCTGGGATCATGACCTGAGCTGAAATCAAGAGTCAGATGCTCAACTGAGACACCCAGGCACCTCTCGTGCACATTATTTTTTACCTCAGTCCTTTCTATGTGCTTCTGATTTTTGCTTACTCACGCACTACCTGAAGTCACAGTTTATACCACGAAGGTGGCTGATGCGTTTCTGAGTCTCCTTGTGGACAGAGGAAGGACAGGAGTGCAGTGATGCAAGGCCGTAAGCCCAGCCCCGTGCACCCTGGCATGGGGATCTATGCAGAGGCGGGGGGCGGGGCTGGTAACCGATCAGAGGAACAAGAGGCTCCCACTAGGTCTGAGAGACAGCTGAGCAGCAGATCTACGGAAGTGAGGTTCTCAGCCCCAAAGTCACGGTGTATTAGTGTTCAGTGGTTTGGGCCTTTTCTAATTTTTATATATTCGGTAGACAGTAAGCTCCCACTATGAGCACGAGAGAGGCTGAATAAATGTTAGATGAAAGGGAAATACTCGGAAATTCAGAAGTCACTCCAGCACTCTAAAAAACACGTGTAAATCTTCATGCAGTCCCCTTCTCCACTCTCGGCCCCGCCCTTGCTCACATCACTGGTCACTAAACGCTCACAAGAACACGTCTTTAAGCACAGTCTGACATGGTCTGCACCTCACGCAGATGTCCGTCCTGAGACGGTGTCTTTTAAAGCAGGTGCCAATCTCGAGCCCGAAACCGCTTCACTGCGTCTTCAGCTTCATGTGAGGATACGCCACAATGATGATGCCTGCTAGAGACGACACGAGGCCTCCGAGTCCAATGATGCCAGGATTGGACTTATAGATCCCCAACTGGTCCAAGGGGTTCAAGATATCGCAGAAGTTCTTCACCGTGTCCAGGAGCAAGGGAGGATGCTTCCTCAGAGACCGGAACAAGAGAAGGAGAAAGGACTGGAGCCACTCTGTCTCCTCGTCGGCCACGCTGTACCCCGGAGGGTCCTGAGGTGGTGATTTCTCCCTCTCTGCCCTGTCTCGTGTCGCCTGTTCCATCTGCAGGGAGATTTCATACAGATCCCTGGCCAGGCTCAGCAGGAGAGAACAGCAGTAATGGCGGGCAGCCCACATTCGCCATTTCTCTTTGTTAATGTCAGAGGCGAGCCCTACACTCCTCACCCAGAGGATGGTATCGCAGATGAAATAAACCACACGGTTCAAGTTGGCTAACGTTAGGCAGAGGCGGGGCACCAGGGCAGTGGTGTGAATGCTCTGCTGAGTCGCCTGTATGGCATGGACCACGTTGCCCAGCCTGAACCCTGCAAGAGGAACCCGCAACAGTTAACAAATATTTAATTGGTATGTACTATGAAGGCAGAATCCCTGCCTCAGGGTGAGGGGCCAGCACTGGTGTCTTGACAGGTGGCTGGCATGTGAGGCTCAGTCTTTGTTCAGGAATAAGGAAGGGCTTTACAGTACACGAAGGACACGGAAAATGATGCTGGAAGGCACAGAAGACAGTGACTCTTTAAATTTATCACCTCCATTCCAGTGGATACCTTAACAGTGGCTTACGATATACTTTAGGCAAGGTCAATCACGAGTGTGGATTGTGACGTTTGAATATTACCAGCTATACGTCTTTAGAAGAAAAGTACTACGATCACATGAAGTCTAGATGTACCATTGCTGCTACTATTATTATTATTTTCACATACGAAGCTTTAATTCACTGTGGGCATTTCTCTGACCCAGATGCCAGTATTCGTTTGGAGAGTCTGATGCCTCAGATTTTACTTACTTTCTAGACAAAAGATTTGCTTTTTTATAAAACGCCATTATCATCTTGCCATCTCTGTGGTTCAAACCCCCTTCAGCTCCCTACTGTCAAGAAGACAAAGTAGGATGGTAGGATGTAGTGGCTAGGGAAACTGTTCCTAGTCGAATTAAATCAACCACTGTGAGGCATATCCTTATCTGAGCATGTAATTCAATTAATCTGGGATGTATCAATCGACAAGTATTTACCGAGCACCTACTCAGAATGAGTTATAATCCTAAACGTTATGGACAATCCAAAAGAAGTACCTGTACCTTCATTAAAGGACTCTATCTTAGACTGAGCAAATGTTCAAAAGTAGCTACCCTCAAGAGACTTACCTCAGAAGAATGCCTGGGGTTACTGTGTCAATAACACAAAACAGAATATGTAATGAATAATCCTGGGTTCCAGTTCTGGCTCTTGCACTAGCTAGCTGAATGACCTTGGGTAAGTCTTTCCTGCACTTCGGAGACTAGTGAGCTCTGACACACTAGAGAATCTGAGAACTTCTAATCCTACCCTTCAAAGCCATCCAGAAAAGCTCACCCTACCTTCCAACATCCCTCTGCTGGATAACTGAAGTCTTTTCTCTGTCAAACTCGTTTCTCATTGACCTTCCAATACAACAGTTTGCTCATGAACAGTTTTGAGCCTTCACGGAGGAAATCACCCTTCAAGAAGGCTCTCCTTCCCACTCTCTCTAGCCACACCTCAAGTTCCACCTCCTCCCAAACCTTTCTTTTCCTCTATCCTAGCCAATATATTTGGCACTAAATCTTACACCATTATTTATACCGTGTAATCTTAGTTCTTTCAGAAAGCTCAGAACTATACCTAAAGCAGGTGCTCCAAAATAACTGATCAACATCTGATTTCTACATCCCATTCTAACACCTCTGCCTACCTACTGTAGCAATATCTGATTCTCATCAAACCACTAAGATTCAGCCATGCGATTGTTATTAGAAGGATGGGTTTCCCAGTACGCTTTATTATTAAAGCAAGTCAGATGAGTACAAAACACAGACTTCACTTTTGCCTTGAACATGAAACCACTCCACAGTCTGAGAACCACCTTAACCGTTTCCTCTACTAATTCCTCCAGAGAAGAAGGGAAAAGGCAAGGAAAAGGCAAGGTATTCTGTTCTAGAGAATACAAAGGCCTTCCAAGAGCCGGAAGCTCATGTCAGGGATTGCCAAAACATTGTGTAATTCTAAGAACTACAGTTGAGCTAATACACTGCATGTCTGCAGGGTGTCTGTGAATGGTCTGCAGCAAAACTTCAAACTTCTTGGCCTGTCATTTCATGAGGGCAGCCTTACTGGTCAACCTCATCAAAAAACGTGATTGATTAGTAATGAATGATCTACAGAGTATTTTGTAAATGACAAGGTCTGACGATTCGAAACCAGGAGCCACTGTCCCTCAAGAGACAGGGTACTTACATTTACGGCCAGTGCTCACACTGGACTCCAGTTTCTTGAGCTTCATTACCACGTTCTCTTTGCCAGTTTTAGGCTCTAACAAATATCTAAGCAACATGCATGTGTACTGAGTGGCTCTGAAATGGAAAACAAAAAATGAGAATGATTTATAAACCAAATAAAATTTGATTCATGAAGCAAAGAAAGGAGAAATGTGTGTTGCTAAAAGCAAAGTTTCCAAGACAATTTCTCACGTAAGCAGTTCTTACAAGAGCATAATTCTGCAACAGTGACCCCACAGGGCCAAAGGGTAGAGCATGTGATGCAAAGGTGATGAAAGGGAACTCTGCAGTTATGGTGAGCAGCCCCCCAAAACGCCTTTTGCTGGCACAGAGAAATGGATAGAGCCAAAGTGGTGAACTGCCCAAAAATCTCCCCCAGGTGAAGTCTGCAAAGATTCATATTCTTTATTTTCTCCTGTATAGTGACTTTTCAATTTCCTAAAAGGAACTTTTTATCATGTAGTTAACCAAATACTTATCTAATAGGACACCCACTCAAACCAGAACCAAACGAAAAGTTGCTTGCACACTGCTTAATTAAAAAAAAAATTTTCTTTTAATGTTCACTTATTTTTGAGAGAGAGACAGAGAGACAGAGTGCAACTGGGGAGGGACAGAGAGAGAGGTAGATACAGAATCAGAAGCAGGCTCCAGGCTCTGAGCTGTCAGCACAGAGCCCGACACGGGGTTCAAACTCACTAACCATGAGATCAGTACCTGTGCTGAAGTCAGATGCTCAACAGTGTGAGCCACCCAGATGCCCCATATTGCTTAATTTTTTAGAAAAGGATCAAATATACACCAATACGTGAATAAGCCTAGATATATTTTTATGTTTGTCTTTCAAAACTAATTAGTGTTTTATATATAGACTATTTAATACTAAATATTCAATAAAGTGATTATTGTTATGACTACAAATAATAATGCCTTACTAACACACGAGAAATTTTATATCACATAATCAAACATCTAAATGCATTTGGCAGCCTATTAACAAAGTAGGTGCCTGTTTCCTACCGTTCTGTAACTGCATTTGAATCCCTTTAGGCTACAAATATTATTCTCAATAAAAATGTGGCACATTTTCCAAAACGGTAAACTTGTTATTGAGGATGAAGTAAAAAGAATATCTTTCCCTCTCTCCTTTTTAAAGTAGCTTCCAGGGTGCCTGGGTGGCTCAGTCAGTTAAGTGTCTGACTTCAGCTCTGGTCATGATCTCACAGGTCATGGGTTCGAGCCCTGCATCGGGCTCTGTGCTGACAGCTCAGAGCCTGGAGCCTGCTTCAGACTCTGTGTCTCCCTCTCCCTCTGCCCCTTCCCCACTCGCGCTCTGTCTCAAAAATAAATAGACATTAAAAAAATTTTTTTTAAGTAGCTTCCTGGCTAGAGGGCTCAAGCCAGTCACGTCAATGGGTCCCCCTTTCTCAGACCTGGTCGAAAAACAGGAATGCCTCCAAAACCAAGGTAGTATTTTGTGAATGCCAGTTTGTTTACAGGAGCCATGGATCACCAAGGGCATTGGGAAATGAATACTAGAGATCTCAGATCTTACAGAAAAGTACATCCGAGCAATTATTTTATTAACCAACCTCACCGATAAACCTTGCAGGGCACATTCCGAGAGCACTGACATTGAAGGCTTCTATTTTAATGAAGCTTGCATACAATGCGATCATTAAAAAAGCCTATCAAATTAATTACAACAGTAGTATGGGCTGGCCGTTAAAATGGTGGGCATTGGAATCAACGTTGTGGATTTAAATCTCAGCTCTGCCACTTAGGACCTATTAACCTCTGCTTCGGTCTCCCTGTCTGTGAAAGGGGAATAATTCAGAGTATCTACCTCTTAGAGTAGTAATGAGGGTTAAATGAATGTACAGCTGTGACGCACTGAGAACAGCACCTGGCATAAAGTCAGCTTCCAAAAGTCCCAGTATTGGGGCTAGTCTTATTGGATTGTCTGTATTAGTACCTGTACACCCAGAAGAGAAGGGAATGCTGTCAAAACCTCAACCGTAACTTTTTTTTTTTTTTTATTAAGAATCAACCAAACGTCTAAAAGAAACAACATGACTTAATTAGGATTAAAGCACTATCTCTGCTTAGGATTTTCAGTAGCATGGCATGTATCTTAGAGGTGCTCTCCAGACTGTGCTCTGTTCCACAGTTCACAAAACTATTTCACACTCAGTGTCTTGCAGGGGCCAAGGGCAGGCTGCCCCAAAATGTGCCACTTTGCTATAATGATTATTTTAAACAATTCACTTAAGAAACAACGGTACAAAGACACTCAGCCCCTCCTTTGTCCCCCAGAAAGTAGGAAACACATCTCCCATGTGAAAAATACCCTCCCTCCCTGTACTAAGAAATTAAAGACCTCCTCACTCAAAAAGAAGGCTTTTATATAAATGCTTTACATAGACTTTACAAAGGCATGAATTATTTCCTATTTTAGCTAAAAATCTCTTAAGGAAAAAAAAAATCAACCTGTATTCCTTCTCTGTCCCTCAGAGTTAAGACTCTTATCATGCCTTCAAAATGTAAACACGGCCTAAGATAGCCTGAGACCGAAGAAAAAAGCAGGGGCAACTTTTTAAAATATAAGCTGCTTTGGGGGCACCTGGGTGGTTCATAGGTTGAGTGTCTGACTTCGGCTCAGGTCATGAACTCATGGTTCATGAGTTCCAGCCCTGCATCTGGTGAGTTCGAACCTCACATCTGGCTCTTCGCCGACAGCTCAGAACCTGGAGCCTACTTCAGATTCTGTGTCTTCCTCTCTCTGTCTGTCCCTCCCCTTCTTGTGTGTTCTCTCTCTCAAAAATAAACATTAATAAAATAATAATAAATAAAATATAAACTGCTTCCATAAAAAATAAAAATAAAATAAATTCTAAATAAAATTAAATTTAACTAAAAATTTAAATTTAAAAGCTTAAATAAAATAAAACTTAAACATTTAAATAAAATAAAATCTGCTAAAAAGAATATTATGCCCAGGCCTAGCAACTCTAGTAAGAGACCAGTATGTCCCAAAGAGCCCACCATAGGAGGGGCACCTGGGTGGCTCAGTTGGTTAAGCATCTGAGTCCTGATTTCGGCCCATGACCAGCCATGATCTCGTGGGTTCGAGCCCCACGTCAGGGTCCGTGCTGACAGTGCAGAGCCTGGTTGGGATTCTCTCTGTCTCTCTCTCTCTACCCCTCCCTGCTTGCTCACTCTCTAAGATAAACTTAAATTTTAAAAAAATCTTTAAAAAACCCCACTTTAGAAAAAACTTGGATACCTTCTCTATGCCTCTATGATACAAATTTTCTATCCCCATCCGCTTTAGGACCTAAGACCCATTCTTTAACATACAAACTTTAGGGGTGCTGGGTAGCTCAGTCAAACATATTAACTCTTGATTTCAGCTTAGGTCATGATCTCACAGCTCATGAGATCTCACAATCAAGTGCTGGTCAAGTGCTGTGTCAGCTACTGCACTGTCAACGCAGAGCCTGCCTGGGATTCTCTCTCTTCTACCCCTCCCCCCTTAGCACACGCTCTCTCTCAAAATAAATAAACTTTAAAAAATAAATAAAATACAGGGGCGCCTGGGTGGCTCAGTTGGTTAATCGTATGACTTTGGTTCTGGTCATGATCTCGCAGTTTGTGAGTTTGAGCCCCGTGTTGGACTCTGTCCTGGCACCTCGGAGCCTGGAGCCTGCTTCAGATTCTGTGTCTCCCTCTTTCTCTGCCCCTCCCCTGCCTGCACTCTCTCTCTCTCTCTCTCTTTCTCAAAAATAAATAAACATTAAAAAAATGTGTTAGGGGCACCTGGGTGGCTCAGTCAGTTAAGCGTCCAACTTCGGTTCAGGTCACGATCTCACAGTCCGTGAGTTCGAGCCCTGCATCGAGCCCCGCGTCGGGCTCTGTGCTGACAGCTCAGAGCCTGGAGCCTGCTTCGGATTCTGTGTCTCCCTCTCTCTCTGCTCCTCCCCTGCTCATGCTCTGTCTCTGTCTCAAAAATAAATAAAAACATTAAAAAAATTAAAAATAAATAAAAATTTTAAAAAATGTTTTAAATAATAAAAAAAACAACTTTCAAGGAAAGTAAAATGTATGTTTTTGGAAAGAAAAAGTATGAAGAACGGAAATACATTTTTGGGGGGCAAAAAAATTTTTATCCTAAAGTGAGGCTAATCATTTAAAGAGGGAAAACTTACAACAAAAATCTGAATATAAAAAAAAAAAAAAAAAAGGTTGTAGAAAGTTTAGGGAAAAGGAACCTTTGAAAACGAATTTTATATGTGGTCAGTACTGGCTAAGATTAAAATAAACTTATCTAACCATGAGTTTTAAGGGGCACCTGGGTGGTTCAGTTGGTTGAGCGTCCTCTGATCAGGTCATGATCTCGTTGTTTGTGAGTTCGAGCCCCAAATCGGGTTCACTGCTGTCAGTCTGTCAGCCCAGAGCCTGCTTCAGATCCTCTGTCCCCTGTCTCTCTACCCCTCTCCCACTTGCGCTCTCCCTCCAAATAAATACATATTAAAAAAAAAATGAGCTTTAATATCAAAAGTATACTGGTGCAAAATTAGAATTTTTCTCTTTCAAAAGGTAGAAGTTTTCAGAAACAAGTGTTGAGGATGTGGAGAAAAAGGAACTCTTCTGCACTGTTGGTGGGAATGCAATGCAAAGTGGCACAGGCACGCACTGTGGAAAATAGTATGGAGGTTCCTCAAAAAATTAAAAATAGAATTACTATATGATGCAGTAATTCCACTACCGAGTATTTACCTAAAGAATACAAACACACTAATTTGAAAAGATATATGTACTTTTATGTTTACTGCATTATTTACAATAGCTAAATTATGGAAGCAACCCAGTGCCCATCAATAGGTTAAAGGACACACACACACACACACACACACACACACACACAATGGAATATCACTCAGCCATAAAAAAAAAATGAAATCTTGCCATTTGCAACAACCTGGGGGGAATCTAGATAGTATGATGTTAAATGAAATAAGCCAGAGCCAAATACCATACGATTTCACTCATATGTGGAATTTAAGAAACGAGAGAGAGAGAGAGAGAGAGAGAGAGAGAGAGAGAGAGAGACAGAAAAGACAAACCAAAACACAGACTCTTAACTACGGAAAACAAACAGATGGTAACCAGAGGGGAGGTGGGTGGAGGGATGGGTAAAATAGATGAAGGGGATTAAGTGCACACTTATCTTGATGAGCACTCAGTAATATATGGAACCACTGAATCACTATATTGTACACCTGAAACTAACATAACACTATATTAATTATACTGGAATTGACATGAAATGAAATAAAATGAAAGGAAGAAGTTTTCTTAGGTTATTGGTTTGCTTTTTGTAAGAAATTGTAAAGAGTTTTTTACCTTTAATGTAATCTGCCTAGAAAAACAAAGATTCAATGCTTTGTCTTTATCAGATCTTTGATTATTCAAAAAAACTGAGTCTTCTTAATATTAAAAAAGCTAAGTTTTGCTTACAACTATGTAACCTTTTGTATTTGTCTTTAAAATTTTTTATTGCCTGGGTGGCTCAGTCAGTTAAGCGTCTGACTCTTGATTTCGGCTCAGGCCATGATCTCATGGTTCATGAGATCGAGCCCTGTGTCGGGCACTTCGAGGACAGTGAGGCCTGTGTGGACTGCAGGGAGCCTGCTTGGGATTCTCTCTCTCCCTGTCTCTCTGCCCTTCCCCTGCTTGTGCTCTCTCTCAAAAATAAATAAACATTAAAAAAATTTTTATTGTCACTTTAGCTAAATTGATTTTGTTTCATCATGATCTGTGATCTTATTTAATGAAATGTTTTGATATTTTTTGACAAACTTCCCAACATCAAATTCTAAAATCAAGTCTACAACTTAACTGAAATGTTCCAGAGGGTCCATGGAACATTTCAAAATATTCGGTCTTCTTTTATAAAAAAGGAGCTATTACATTAATTAGGTTTGTTGTGTTAAATTACATGAGAAGCATTGTCAAGTGATACTAAATCCTCTTAAAGTACATTTGTATAGATATGTTATTAAGATATGTGTTCTAGAAATTATATGAAACTCCTAGAAATCTGGTATGTACTGGTATAGAACTATCTTGAAGTGTTAGATGTCACAGAAATAAATTTCCTTGTCAGTTGCACTGTAATGAACTTAAAGGGGTTCATGACAGGTCCCCCCAAAATGTACCCCTTTGGCATGTGGATTATTTTGAGCTGAAGGCACTTGAGACCCTGTGTGCTCAAGGGAAACTTCTGCCCCTTCCTTAACTACATAGAATCTAAATTGAGGTTCTTTCCCAGAATAAGGGTGATTAGCAAAGATAAATTTTATCTGAATGACCCATCTGTACCGTAGGGCAAACGTCAAATTACCAAACATCTGTTCTTACCACACTGTAAAAGTACATTCCTTTCCTCTGAAGCCCCAGAGCCCTATCCCTTCTCCTTAGTTCAGAATGACATATATACCTCATCTTGCCTGCCTTTGGAATTTCCATGTCTACGTGGATCCCCCATTATCAAATTTGATTTTTTTCCTGTTAATCTGCCTCATGTCAATTTGAGGGACAGGACCTTTGAGTGGACAGGAATTCTCGCTCCCTGACAAACTCTAAGCAGATCTGTAACCATGGCCATTTTTAATTCTTTTATCATTTACAGACAGTTAATACTTTACTTGGATGCTTCTCCAAAAGCTTCCTGTAAATGTGTTTCATCTTGAGAGATTCATAAAAAGGAATTTTGACAAATGCAGGATTCTGATAATTTTAAGATCATAAAACTGAACTGGGTAAGAATGTCTGGAACTAAAGGAAAAACTGAATTTAAGCAGATCAAGAATAGCATAAACAGAGGAGGATAATTATAAGTTTAATGACATTTTTGTTTGAAATACTGACTTTTAATGTTTCGTTTTTCCAGATTTAAGAAAAGTTTTTCTCTTAAGCTATGATTCACAACAATTTATCTTTTTCTCCCTGTCTGATCCCTCTAGAATTCAAAAACTCTCATTGAATTCTTATGTTTTTTTGACAACATACTTATTTGGGTGAGTTCAATGAGAGTTTGTTCTCCTTGCACAGGACATGGTTAGAAACACGGGTTATATTACCAAGGCTTTGACTGGAATGTCACATTTGGGAGACAGGCATAAATTCAGATATGGCTAGAGAGTTTTAAGGCACTAATGGTGATCATATGGAGCCAGTAAAGCCTTTTGGAAGAAGAGCCTAATACCTTGCTTGCAGGGCTCCCAGCAGGAGCCTCTCACCAAGTGAGTAAAGGAGGACACTTCCTGGCGGGTGCAAGAACCTCAGGGTATTTGGGGGACCTCAAGAAGAGAGCAATGAACTTTAACTTATAGGTATTACAGGTGAAGTCTGATGGCAAGTATTTGGCTTGGCTTCTGGCCTCAAGAGGCTGCTTAAAGTTCAACAGCAGATTTAAGTGTTTTTCTTCTTAATGTTTATTTTTAAGAGGGGGCGGGGGGGGGGGGGAGGAGAATCTGAAGCAGGCACCAGGCTCCAAGCTGTCAGAACACAGCCCAGGGTATGGCTCAAACTCATGAACCGTGGGATCATGACCTGAGCCCAAGTTGGATGCTCAACTGACTGAGCCACCCAGCTGGCCCTGGATTTAAAAGAGCCTGTATGATTAATCACTATTTTTGCTGTACTTATGTAAATCATCAGGCCAAGTTTATCCAAACTAGATTCATTTGGCAAAGAAATTAGTCTTAATTTGGCTATCTCTAGTAAAATGAAGGTGATTATGGGAAAAAAAAAACGTTTCAGTAACACACCTCTGTGGATATTAGATTCAAATACAATTCATTATAAACTGGACTAGATCCTGATTTCCTTTTAGTTTCTTCCAATGCCTGGCTACAATTCTTCAAACTAGTATTTTTGATATTTTCTATCTGTTTGACTTGAAATCATTTGATAACTAAGACCACCCTTTTCCCCCAAGCCCTGCAAACTGAGTATGAACAACTTGATGAGCACTTCAGAAAAAGCCCAACAGCTCATACGTAAACGATCTTCGTGCCTGGTGCTCTATGGGCCACTCGAAATGATCACCAGAGACACTCAAGTTACAAACCAAGAAACTCCACCAGATTGCCACTGCCTGCCCTCACTTTATGTAAAGATGCTTTCAGCGTGACAACTAGAAACCCTCTGGACTGGCTATATTCAGGACTCAGAAACTGGTTTTACAACTTGATCCAATCACTGGTCATTATTTTTCTTTTAATTTCCAGAGAAAGGCCTTATTTATTACCTGGATAACTGAACCACAGGCCTAACTGTGAGAACACACTTGTATCACCGCCTCCCGAAGTGAGTTTAACTAAAACGACCTATCCTCAGAAACTAAGACACTGGTTCAAGCAGACGGGACAATTTATCAGCTCAACTTTTAAAGCAAGAAAACTTCCAGGGAAGTTTCAGAAAAGGGAACCGTAGAGGCCAAGGGTAGGCCACCCCAAAATGTGCCACTTTGGCATACAAATTAAATAAAAATTACTTAAGAAACAGCGGTTCAGAGACTCCTCTGTCACCCAGAAAGCCGGAAACACATCTTCCATGTGCAAAATACCCTCCCTGTACTAAGGAAGTAAAAGGACATCCTTGTCGCCAGAGATAGGGACTTCAAAACAGAGAAAGCTTCAGAAACGAACCTGGTTACTTTTTTTCTAACCCTACCAACTCAGCCTAAATTCTGTTTAGGATTCCCTCCTAACTGAAGTTTCCAAACACCTGCTTTCTTTATCCTGTCGATTCCTCATAAATGTATTGTCTCTTGTGTCTCAAAAGAAGAAAAAAATCCCTGCCTTGGTCATTTCTTCAGGTCTCAATACCAGCCACTGTGCACACATCCTTGATTTTTTTGTTTTTTGATTTTTCCTCCTGTGAACCTGTTTTGTGTAAATTTAATTCTTTGGCTGGCTGAAAGACCTTGAAGGTAGAGGAAGAATTGTTCCTTCCCTACAATCTCAATGAGGTAGGCAGGACGATGATAAAAGATAAATACAATTTCTGTGTCTCCATAAGCGTTTCATGGGGTATTTGAAACCACAGCCAAGGGGTTGGCTTCCCTGGCCACAAATGCCAACCCAAAGTTCATCTTATAAAATTCCTGGTGGGGGGTGGCGGTGGGGGATGGGGAGATGGGGGAGTGCTGGGTGGCTCAGTCGGTTAACCTCCAACTTGGGACTTGAGCTCAGGTCATGATCTCAGTTTGTGGGTTCGAGCCCTGAGTTGGGGCTTTGCGCTGGCAGCCGAGAGCCTTGCAGCCTGCTTCAGATTCTGTGTTTCTCTCTCTCTGCCCCTCCTCTGCTTGTGCTCTCTTTATCTCAAAAATAAACATTAAAAAAAAAAATCCTGGCGGGGACACCTGGCTGGCTCAGGTGTAGCGGTGGAGCGTGGGGCTCTTGATCCTGGGGGGTGTGAGTTCGAAACCCATGGTGGGTGTAATGATTACTTAAAAAAAAAAAAGAGAGAGCTGGGGGACTGGTCCACCACGGTGAGGGCCTCGGAGGCTGCTGGGAGGAGGCTCCGCCGGAGTCCCGCAGAGTGCCAGAGAGGGGCCGGAGAGCGGCTCCAGAAACGAACTCGGTCCCTCCTCCCGGGCCGAACGACACGGGACCAGCTCGGGTTGCGGCACCGGGAAGGAGTGAAGGCCGCGGGCTCCTGACTCACCTGAAGAGTCGGTCCCGACCCTGGGTCTGGTTGGTGAAGCGGGTGAAGGCATCCATGACGCCCAGCCGAGGCCACGTGCCACCCGCGGCGCAGTCTCGAGTCCTCCAGGGTGTCGCCGGGTCCCCCGCGGGACAGATTGAGTCTCCCCGCCCCCGTGGGGGCGGGTGCGCCTCCAGACCAGGGACTTCGCGGACTTCCGGTGGCGGCCGGAAGTGGCGGTTACTAAGGCGACGCCAAGCTGCCGGCGCAGGTGAGCGGAAGCTCGGCATTTGGGCTGGGGTTCAGCGGTTCCCCGCGTGTCCCCAGACGCCCTTTGATATCTAGGGTCTCCTAGAGGGGGGCTTTGCGGGACGGGGGGCCGTCTCCCCAGCCACCGGCGTTCCCGGAAACCCTGGGAACTCAGAAAAAACCCATGTGGCATCCTGAATGCAGATTCCCTTCAGGTTTTGCTTGGGGTCTTTGGGGCCGCATCATTTCCCACCTCTGTGCCTCGGTTTCCCTTGAGGAACAGCAGCTCCAGGTCTGGGGAAGGAAATGGTTAGAGCAGAGATAAGCCAGTTTGTGGCATGTGTTTCTAGCACGGAGACCTGGGTAAAGTGAGAGAATTGTCTGCTAGGTTTATTGAGTACTGTAAGAAGATTGCTACTTGAGGAAGTCCTAGAAGTGCTAACATGAACACAGTGGAGGCAGAAGTTAATTATGATGAAACTGCACCACTGAATGGCAGTTTTCTGGGGCCTGAAGATGTGAAATCCCACCCCTTCCATAGCAGTAATTTTATAATGTACCCCCTGTAATCAAAAAGTAAGGTGAGCTATTTTTGTAATCTTTATTCCCTTTGTCAGGCCTGCCCTTAACATTTGCAGGCCCCGGGGTAGGACTACAAATAGAGACCCACATACCATATGTTAATTAATTAATTAATTAATATTAAAGATTTTATTTTTTAAAATTTATTTATTTAGAGAGTGGGGGAGGGGCAGAGAGAGAGAATCCCAAGTGGACTCTGTGCTGTCAGTGCAGAGCCTGATATGGGGCTTGATTTCACAAACAGTGAGATCATGGCCTGAGCTGAAATCAAGAACCTAATGCTTAACCAACTGGGCCACCCAGGTGCCCCAAAGATTTTTTTTTAACTCATCTCTACACCCAAAGTGGGGCTCAGACCCATGACCCCAAGATCAAGCCTCCTGTGCTCCACTGACTGAGCCAGCCAGGCGCCCCACACATTCCATACGTTTAAATATTTAGAAGTTTTAAGTCAAGGTAACCCAATTGTCACATTAGATATGTTCTGTTCTTCTACCTTGTCTTCTACCTTCTACCAGTTTCACATTCAGAAGTCTTGGGCTCCAGCAATAGCACTATTAGGAATTTATCCAAAGGATACAGGAGTACTGATTCACAGGAGCACAGGTACCCCAATGTTTATAGCAGCACTCTCAACAATAGCCAAATTATGGAAAGAGCCCAAATGTCCATCAACTGATGAATGGATAAAGAAGATGTGGTGTATATATACACAATGGAATACTACTTGGCAATGAGAAAGGATGAAATCTTGCCATTTGCAACAACGTGGATGGAACTGGAGGGTAATTCTGCTAAGTGAAATAAGTCAGAGAAAGACAGATATCGTATGTTTTCACTCATGGAATTCGGGAAACTTAACAGAAGACCACGGGGGAAAGGAAGGGGAAAAATAGTTTCAAACAGAGAGGGAGGGAGGCAAACCATAAGAGACTCTTAAATACAGAGAAAAAACTGAGAGTTGATGGGGGGGGGCAGGGTAGGTGGGAATATGGGTGATGGGCATTGAAAAGGGCATTGGTTGGGATGAGCACTGGGTGTTGTATGTAAGCGATGAATCATGGGACTCTACTCCCAAAGCCAAGAGCACACTGTATACACTGTATGTGAGCTAACTTGACAATAAATTATATTAAAAAAAAAAAAGGAATTCTTGGGCTGCTTGGAATACCTGGAAACACAGCTGGAATATGGTACTGTGGGGAGAGCTGGCCCCCTGGTCCTTTCCCACACCACTCTTCTCATTCCTGGCTGCCATTCACATCACTGAGAGGGGCCTTACATGCAATGTGTGGATATTCCAAGCCACATCCAAGTTCTGCCCCTGCCCCTGCAAATAGCCATGCCTTGGCCATCTTTCACGTCTAGGGGTGCACACATTAGCATCTGGGCCTAACCTCAAGAGAAAGCTGGGAAAGAAGTTTGTGCAGGCCTTGGCATCATCTGGGCAGTAAATTTCAGGGGTATAGGTACCTGAACATGGTCTAGACTCCCGAAGAGTGCATCTAGGCTCTGGGTGGGTATAATCTCTTGGCCCCACAAATTACTCATCCTTTTCAGAGGGAAGTGCTTGGGAGAGAGACAGAAGTATCCTCTAAATTTATGTCCCAGGGTAGGGCAATACTGCAGGCAAATTTATTGAATGTTAGCCATGTCCCGACCACTGTGCTAAGCTCTCAGCCTAAGGTAAAAGGTTAATGGGGGCCACGAGTAAACAGTAAACACAACACAATGATACGTTAGATGATAAAGGTGAGCACAGGATGCTTCTTTTTTTTTATTTTTTTTTCAACGTTTATTTATTTATTTTTGGGACAGAGAGAGACAGAGCATGAATGGGGGAGGGGCAGAGAGAGAGGGAGACACAGAATCGGAAACAGGCTCCAGGCTCTGAGCCATCGGCCCAGAGCCTGACGCGGGGCTCGAACTCACGGACCACGAGATCGTGACCTGGCTGAAGTCGGCCGCTTAACCGACTGCGCCACCCAGGCGCCCCAAGCACAGGGTGCTTCTAAACACAGATTTATATAGTCTGTTCTCCATACCTATAATTCTGCTTTTTCATAACATCAAATTGAATCATGTAGTATGTAGGTTTTTCTATCTGATTTTTTTCACTTAGCATAATCAGTAGTTTATAACTTTTTATTGTTAACTAGTATTCCATTGTATGGACCTACCATAGTTCATTAACTCTTCACGCACTGAAGTGTGTGTTGTTTCTAGCTTGGGGCAATTATAAATAAAGGTGCTATAAATATAGCACAGTACAGATTTTCATATGAAATGTTAAGTTTTTCTTGTGTAATATGTAGGAATGGAATTCCTGAATCATAGGACGAGTGTATGTTCAACTTTGTGAGAAACTGCCAGACTATTTTCCAAAGTGGCTGTGCTATTTTGTATGCCCACCAAATATGGGATAGACTGTTTGCCTATTGATAAACATTTGTTGTTTCCAGTTTGGGGCTCCTACTAATAAAGCCATGATGAGCATTCATGTAGAAGCCTATGTGTGGATGTGTTTTCAGTTCCCTTATATCATACTGAGGAGTGGGATGACTGGCTATAGTGGTAGGTAGTATGTTTAACTTTTTAAGAAGTTACTAAACTGTTTTCCAAACTGATTGTACCATTTTACCTTCCCAACAGTAGTTGGAGGAATCCCGGGTCCTCCACATCCTTGACAACGTCCTAATACACATGTATTGTGCTTGTAATTTCCATTTCACTAATGACATGGAACATCTCTTCGTGTGCCCATGTCCATCGGTTACATCTTCTTTGGTTAAGTGCGCAAACCTTTGGCCCATTTGAAAGAATTGAGTCATTTCTTATTACTGAGTTTTAAGAATGTGCAAAATATTCTGGACACAAGTAATTTATCATATATATGACCTGCAACCGTTTTCTCCCAGACTGTGGACTATCTTTTATTCTCTAAATGGTGGTTTTTGTAAAACATACACGTATTTCTGAAAGGTTTAAGTTACCCATTTCCTCTTTTATGGATTGTGCTTCAATGTCATATCTAAGAAATCTTTGTCTAACTGAAGATTGCACAGGTTTCCTGCATATTTTCTTCCAGAAGTTACATAGTTTAAAATTTTACATTTTGGTCTATGATCTACTTTGAGTGAATTTTTGTATATGCTGCAAGGTATAGATCAGAGTTCATTTTCTTTTCCACGTGGATACTGAATTGCTGCAGCATTATTTATTGGAAAAAAAAAACTATCCTTTTGCCACTGAATTAGCTTTGCGCCTTTGTCAAAAATAAGCTGTCTGTTCATATGTGAGTCTAATTCTGGACTTTTTATTTGGTTCCACTGATCTATTTGTGTAGCTTGATGTCAATACCACACTGTCTTGATTACTGTAGTTTATAATAGTCTTGAACTAGGTAGTGTTGGTCCTCCAATTCTGTCCTTTTTTTCCTAAGTTATTTTGGCTATTCTAGGTACTTTGCATATCCATATGAATTATAAAATGAGCTTCTTAATTTCTTAAAAAAAAAAAAAAAGTCCAGCTGGGACTCTCATAGGGATTGTGTTGAATTTTAGATTTGGGAAGAATTGACATCTTAACAAAACTGAGTCTTCTAACCCGCAAAGTATCTCAACCCATTTACTTAGGTCTCCTTTAATTTCTCTCAGCAATATTTTACAGCTTTAAGTGTACAGTTTATACAACTTTTGCCAGGTTTATCCCTATATAATACTTTTGATACTATTATAGTATTTTTTAATTTCAATTTTTGATTTTTGTTGCCAGTATATAGAAATACAGTAGGTTTTTGTATATTGAACTTATATCCTGCAACCTTGCCAACATCATTTATTAGTTTTAGATTTTTTGGTAGCTTTCATCAGATTTCCTATGTAGATAATCATATTGAATAGGAATAAAGACAGCTTTATATCTTCCTTTCCAATCTGGGTAAAACAGCTTCATCGCCCTCCCCAAGCCCCCCTCATCCTATCCTTTTTTTAAATAATATTCTTCCTCCACCCATAACTCCTGGCAACTACTGATCTGTCCCCCATTACTCATTTTGTCTTTCCTAGAATGCCATATAAATAGAATCACTGCACATAAATTTTGAGACTGGTTTCTTTCACTGAGCGTAATGTCTTTGAGATTCATCCATATTTTTGTATGTCAGTAGTTTTTTACTTTTTATTACCAAGGAGTATTCCATTACGTGGATACACCACTGTTGATTTACCCACTTACCCAGTGAAGGCTATTTGGATTGTTTTTTTATTTTTGGCAATTGTAAGTAGAGCCACTGTAAACATTTGTGTACAGGCTTGTGTGTGAGTATTCATACTCCTGGAGTAGATACCCAGGAGCGCACTTGCTGGGTCATAGAGTAAAATATATGTTTCACTTCATAAGAAACTGCCAAATCCCTTTCCAGGGTGGTATCATTTTGTATTCCTGCCCACTTACTCTGCATCTTTATTAGTATTGTCAATACTTTCTTTTTTATTTTAGCCATTCTAATAGGTATGTGTAGTGATCCATAAGTTATTAAGAAGTGTGTTATTTTTGAGGTTTTGCATCTTTCTAAATATCTGTTATTGACTTCTAAAATAATTCTGAGTGGTCAGAAAACATAATTTGTATGACTTGAGTACTTTTAAATTTATTAAGACTTGGCTTACAGACCCGGATATGATGTGTCTTGGTAAATGTTTCATACGTACTTAAAAAAGAAGCTGAACACTGCTGTCGTTGGCTAGAGTCTTCTAGAACACTGCTTCACTGCTCTCTCACTGGTGCTTTCCTTCAGGAAATCTGCTGCTCTCCTGTATTTTGCTCCTTTATTCACATCTTTTTTTTTTCCCCTCTGGCTGCTTTTCAAAATGTGTCTTTATCGCATCTTTAGTTTTGATCACGATGTGCCTTGGTATAGATTTCTTCATGTTTCATTTCCTTAGGACTTGTTTTTCTTCTTGGATCTGTGAGTTTATAGTTTTTATCATATTTAGAAATATTTTGTCTATTTCTACAGATTTTTTTTGTTTCTTCCCTCCTTTGGGGATTTCAATCATACATATTAGGGAACTTCAGGTAACTCCCACACCTCACTTCATTTTTTCTGGTTGTTTCTATTGCTGTATCTTCAAATTCACTAATCTTCTAATTTATTTTGCTCTGAAAGTTTGTGATTAATCAAACGTGTTCTTCATCTCAGACACTGTAGTTTTCATCTCTAGAAGTTCAGTTGGGGTGGGGCACCTGGGTGGCTCAGTCAGTTGAGGGTCCGACTTCGGCTCAGGTCACGATCTCGCAGCTTGTGAGTTCGAGCCCCGTGTCAGGCTCTGTGCTGACAGCTCAGAGCCTGGAGCCTGCTTCAGATTCTGTGTCTCTGTCCCTTCCCCACTCATGCCCTGTCTGTCTGTCTCTCTCAAAAATAAATAAACATTAAAAAGTTTAAAACTAAATAAATAAAAGTTCAGTTTGGGTTACTTTGTACCTTCCACATCTCTACTTGACTTTTCCTCTTTGTTTTTGAACATGTGGAATATATATATATGTGTGTGTGTGTGTGTGTGTGTGTGTGTGTGTATAATGGGTGTTCTGGTTAGTTGAAGACTATACAGAAAGTCTTTTATATTCTGTTGTTTATATATATATACATATATATATACTGTTTTTTCCCTGCTACTTCTAATAGCTGTGTTGACTATGACTCAGCTTCAATTAATTGACTTTTCTCTTCATTATGGGTGTGTTTTCTTGCCTCTGAATGCCAGGTAGTTTTTTTATTGGATCCCAGACATTTCCTTCATTAGATGCTGGATATTTCTGTATTCCTCTAAGTATTCTTTTTTTTTTTTTTAATTTTTTTTTCAACGTTTTTATTTATTTTTGGGACAGAGAGAGACAGAGCACGAACGGGGGAGGGGCAGAGAGAGAGGGAGACACAGAATCGGAAACAGGCTCCAGGCTCCGAGCCATCAGCCCAGAGCCCGACGCGGGGCTCGAACCCACAGACCGCGAGATCGTGACCTGGCTGAAGTCGGACGCTCAACCGACTGCGCCACCCAGGCGCCCCTCCTCTAAGTATTCTTAAGCTTTGTTTTGGTATGCAGTTATTTATCAGTCGTTTGATCTTGTAACTTCTAAGACTGGATTGGCAATGCCAGAGCAGCATTTATTCGAGGGCTAATTTTCCCCGCTACTTGGCAAGACTCTTCTGAGCACTCCACCCAAAGCTTGTGAATTACGAGGCTTTCCATTCTCCCTGGTGGAAACAGGCATTACCCCTGGCCCTGTGGGAGCTCGGTTTACTGTCCCTACCAATTCTTTCAGGTGGTTCTTTTCTCTCATATTCAGACACCTGGCTCCTCTACCCATGCGCCGGAAACATCACAGGTGTACCCTAGCAGGTGAGGAAAGATGACGGCCGCGGGTTTTCACAAGACTTCCACGGCCTCCAGTGCTGACAGTGCAGGACCCCACTCTGCTACATGTTACTCATCTTAAAACAGACCCCATGTGCCACATTAAATGGCTTTATTTAACTATAATATTTGAAAGCCTTTTTTATAATTCGTACAGGTTTGAGTCTTATAAAGTACAGAAACATGATGCCCACATGCAGGCTGGAGCCAGAAAGTTGCAACATTTTTGTGAATGACGAACAGTTTTGATCTTGTGGGGGTTTTGTTTCCTTTTAGTCAATTTTCAAGTCTCAAACATTTCTGTAGACCCTAGAAAAATCTCACAGGCCCTGGGCACTGTGCCTACAGAACTCCTGGTTGGTAGCTGTGGGCTTAGAGAGAAAGGAGCAAATGAGACAGCAAGGATTAGAAGTGCTTAACGGCATCTGGTCGGAGGTGAAAGAAACGAAGGAGAGCAGACGTGGCTCGCTACCCAGCTGGCCTGGGCACAGCCATTTGCGGAGATGGAAGAAGCAGGAGAACGTAGGGGGTAGGCTGGCTTCTAGTTGGGACTGAGACGGACGCTCTCTTAGCAGAAGGAGAAGGGCAACAAGAATACCTAATTCCTCTCCCTGCACCATAGTGCACACACGTCATCTTGGGCTAGCCTGGAAGATGCGACTTGTCAATACCCGTTTCTGCTGCTCTCCTTACTGATATGAAAAGCATATATCCATACTAACATGATACCCATACTAATATGAAGGGCCCTGTGGTAAATAAGGAAAGTGCCCGTCTCTAGAATAAACAGTCCCCATGGGCCTGTTTTTGTGCTAGAAGGGATGACTTCTGTCTGTCTTCTGGTAACTTGCCCTGTTTCTCAAAGTTCCTTCGCTTGCTTCCTTTATCAGCTTTTCAGAGTTTCATAGAAGTTTCCAGGGCCAGCTTCTGTGATGTCATCCCCCGGAGGAAGTCAAGTCCGTAAGATGAGGCTCTCCAGCTTTGTACGAAAGGTGCTGCTGGAGGTGCCGTCCCCAACAGAGCAGGACTGGCCTCAGGACGATGAAAAGGATTTTGCCTTCAAAGATTCAGAACAGGAGCTGGAATCCCTGCCTCAGCCTTACCGAATGATCAACAAGATGGTGAACCTTCTGTTTGACCAGGCTTGGGAAGTGATCATGAAGAGGGATGCGCTGAGGGAAGCGGAGCACGGCCGGGTCCAGCCCACCATCTACCTTCCGCTTGTAGAAAGCAAGGTATGGAGCCGCCGACCAGGAGTCCCTGTTTCCCAGCTGAGTACTAATAAATGAAAACGCCTGATCCGGGGAAGGAATTCCTCCAAGGATCCTTCATTCAATAAGACAGGGGCATTTCTGAAAGATTATAAGCATGCTGTCGTTGATTAAAATGGGTCTCGCAATTGCCCCGGGGAAATGGATATTCTGGTTAGTTGAAGACTATACAGAAAGTCTTTTATATTCTGTTGTTATTTAAAAACACTTCTGAGGGGCGCCTAGGTGGCTCAGTCGGTTAAGCGGCCGGCCGACTTTGGCTCAGGTCATGATCTCACAGTCCGTGAGTTCCAGCCCTGCGTCGGGCTCTGTGCTGACAGCTCAGAACCTGGAGCCTGTTTCAGATTCTGTATCTCCCTCTCTCTGACCCTCCCCCGTTCATGCTCTGTCTCTCTCTGTCTCAAAAATAAATACATGTTAAAAAAAAAAATTAAAAAAAAAACACTTCTGAATATATTAATCACCCTTTTGCTTGATGGTTGAGAATCTGCCAGTGCCTCAGCTATAGCTCTTTCTGCAGTGTTCTAGATGAAAAAAGTACAGGGAATGGGACCACTTGTCCACTTCTCAGAGGGCTCATGGTCAGGGTCAGTGTTGTGAATGTGTACTTGTTTTCTCTGGCTCCTTTCCCCTAAAAGTAGAATGCTATGACTGTCTTGATGCTTGGGCAAGATATTTATTTTATTAAAAAAAAAATTTTTTTTTTCAACGTTTATTTTTATTTTTGGGACAGAGAGAGACAGAGCATGAACGGGGGAAGGGCAGAGAGAGAGAGGGAGACACAGAATCGGAAACAGGCTCCAGGCTCCGAGCCATCAGCCCAGAGCCCGACGCGGGGCTCGAACTCACGGACCGCGAGATCGTGACCTGGCTGAAGTCGGACGCTTTACCGACTGCGCCACCCAGGCGCCCCTTGGGCAAGATATTTAGATGAGCTCTATTTGGGGTGATACTATATCCAGGAAGGACCCGCATGCCTCTCTGAAAAATCAGCTCATATTCTTGCAGATGGGGGCAGCTGAAAAGCATTCCTTTCTTCTTTGTTTTTGTTTTCCCAGCTCAACAAAATGCCAAATTGTATGGCTGTTTCCCAAGACTATGTGTTCATTGGAGGAGCCAAAGGGTTCTCCATCTATAATCTGTACGATGCTAAACGACTGTATATTTGGGAGAAACTTAAGGTTGATGTCACTTCCATCTGGGCCGCAGATCTGGGCAGTGAAATACTTGTTGCTCCTGTGGATGAAACAGGTACTCGTTCGTTTTATTTATTTTTTAGCCTAATTTATAAGTGTCTATAGACCATTCAACTAAATCTCCCTTCCAGGTATGGGTGAGGCCAGACATGGAGAATTCTCCCTGACCACGTAGCATTAACTAACGTCTACAGAACAGGATGGTGTGCCAAGCACTATTCTAACATTACACATAGGATGGCCCATTTAACACTGACAACAGCCCTAGGAAATAAGTACAATTTATTATCCCTGTTTTTCAGAAGAGGCATCTGAGGCACTGAAGTTAAATAACTCACTTGAGGTAACATAGAAGGTAAGGGGTACAGGCAGGATTTGAACCAGCCAACGTGGACCCAGAGTCCCCACCCTTTGGGTATTCAGAAATCTTGCTGCTCATAGAAACCAGGGATTGGTTCTTTTCCCTCAGCTTGAGGATGAATCAGGCCTTCATGAGGACTATTGTATATGGAACCATAGAGAGTCTTGGAGGGCCCTGTTTCTACAGGAGAGTGACCTGACCAGATTGGCATTTTAGGAAGGACACCATGGTAGCAGTCTGAAAAGTCAAAATGAGAGGCAGAGATGTGGTTTTGCAGTAGTTTGCTGGTCCAGGGTTGCAATTCTCTACTATTCCCGAATAAACCCATCTTTTGCTGCTTAAAAAAAAAAGAAAAAGAAAAAAAAGGGCAGGGAGGGAAACCAAGAAGAAGCGTTGCATTCATCGAAGAGAGAAACTATGAAGTTCTGAACCAAGGCACAGGCTGGTAAAATGAAAAGAAAAATGGTGCTGTGTTCATGTAAGATGTTATCACGGGGGAAGTGATGTGAGCGATATATGGGAACTCAACTATTTTCGCAACTTTTCTACAAGCCTAATATTAGTTCAAAATAAAAAGTTTAAAAAGCAAAAAGGTAAACATAATGGCAAAACTAGGCCAGCAGTGGAATATGCGTAGGGGGTAGGTGAGCAGGGATGTGAGTGGGGAGGTGAGAAAAACGGTCCTCCTCTCTGCCTTAGATAATGGGGTGGACGATGATGCCATTCCTTGACAGCAGTCATAGGGGAATAAGGCTTCAGCGGTCTGAGCTGACCACACGCAGCCCTGGGACAGCAGGAAGGGGAATATTGATACTCAGGAGGAGTGGGGCCTAAAGATGGGATCGCATCTATCACGCTGCATTATGTCTACTTGCTTTCACGTCCGTGTGACCCTCAGTGCAGTGCGCTTGAGGGAAGAGAGTGCCTTGGCTGTCCCTGGGACATTTGTGGTCATGGAGCAGATATCCCTCAGATGTTTAGTGGGTTGAGTTAGACCTGCTCACAGGGTGGGCCCTTTGCCTTTGCCCTTCTGGAGTATGGGTATTGGGGCAAGTTATGAGTGTTTTCCAGAGGCTTCCAGGACAAGAGGATGGGCCAGTGTTGGTAGGGAGGATCCAGGAGGGAGAACAGCCTGAACACGTCATGAGAGGGGTGGAGGAAAGCAGGGAGACTGAGATCAGCAGGGGCTGTGGAGGGGCCAGGAGGAGGCCTAAGGACCCATGAGCACACAATGAGAATTCAGAAAGTCAGATATAAAATGCCAGTTCTTCTCTGACTCAATGGTCTGTCACTGATTTTTCCGTTTCAGGTATCGCTAGACTGTTTTATTTTTGTAAGGATGGTCTTTTCCTAATCAAAGCCATCAATGAAGTGGTAAGTTCCTGTTCTTTTCCCTGTGGCTGGGCTAAGAGCTGTAGCAGATGAAGTTTACTTTTAATATAGAGGTGACGACAGCTGTCCTAGAGTAGAAAGATAGCGACTCTCTGGACAGAGCACCTCCTCTAAGAGATCCGATTAAAAGATGCCCCGCCATCCAAGGGCACATGCTGAATGCCTTGGATTCACTTACCATGTTGTCCAGAGAAGACGCTTACTAAGGAACTCCAGTCCAGATTGAGCACCAGACCGACACATTCAACAACTACTTACAGGTCCCTGAATTTTCCAGGCTGCTTCACATCCTGTTCCCTCTGTTGGGAGTATTCTCCTTGCCTCCCTGCCTACCATGTGCGCCTGTTAAATCTCCCTCCTTCCTTACATTTCCCTCAAGACCAGCTCAAATATATCCTCTGAGATACTTTCCCTCTTATGCCCCAAGGACCCGGTCTCTCCCTCCTCTGTCTACCCCCATACGGCACGACTTTCTGTCACAGTGTTTTCTCCACCATCCATCCTATTTGTTTGTATGACTGCTTCTTCTCTTGGACGTAACCTTCTTGAGGGCAGGGGACACTATTCACCCATGCCTCCCTTGCTCCTAGCACACTACCTGTATTCAGTGGGTTCTCAGAAAGTGTTTTGTGACTCAATGAACCCACCATAAAATTTTTAATTGCCTTATAAAAAATACCATTGTCTTATAAAGAATACCATTGATGGGCATCAAAGAAAGTCAGTGGGGAAGAGAAAGTATTTTCAACAAATGATGCTGGAATGCTAGAATAATATGTGGGAGGGATGGGGCACCTGGGTGGCTCAATCGGTTGAGCGTCCGACTTTGGTTCAGGTCATGATCTCATGGTTTGTGAGTTCAAGCCCCGCATCAGGCTCGCTGCTGTCAGCACAGAGCTCGCTTTTGATCCTCTGTCCCTGCCTCTTTCTCTCTGCCCCTTCCCCACTCATGCTCTCTCTCAAAAATAAAAATAAACATCAAAAAAAAAAAAAGTGGGAGGGAAAATGAACCTCAGCCCTACTTTACACCATATATAAGAATTAATTCGAAGTGTGCCTGGGTGGTTCAGTTGGTTGAGTGTCTGACTTCAACTCTGGTCATGATCTTGTGGTTCATGGGTTCAAGCCCCGTGTCGGGCTCGGCACTGACAGCTCAGAGCCTGGAGCCCGCTTCTGATTCTCTGTCTCCTTCTTTCTCTCTCTGCCCCTTCCCCACTTGTGTGCCCGTGCTCGCTCGCTCTCTCTCTCTCACACAAAATAAATAAATAAACATTTTTAAAAGAATTAATTTGAGATGGATTATAGGTCTAAATGTAAAGGTTTCTTGAAGAAAACACAAGAAAATATATTTGCTACAATATTTCTTAGGACATGAAGAGCACTGAATATAAAAGAAAAAATTGGTATTGGACTTCATCAAAGTTAAAAACTTCTTATTCTCACAACAAACACAAAAATTAACTTGAAGTGGGTCATATGTCTATATGTAAAATCTAAAATCATAAAACCTCTAGAAGAAAACATAAGAGAAAGTCTTGTGACCTGGGGTTAGGCCAGAAAGTTTTAGCTACAACATCAAAAGCACAACATACAGGAAAAAACTGACAAGTTGTACTTCATCTAAATTTAAAACTTCTTCTGTAGATGACACTGGTAAAAGAATAAAAAGACAAGCAATAGACTGGGAGAAAATAATTGTAAATCACAGACCTGAGAAATGACTTGAATCCCAAACACGTGATGAACTCTCAAAACACAAACTCAAAAATGAAGGATTAAAAAGCTTTTAAAATGGGCAAAGGATTTGAAAAGAAAAGACAGCTGACCAAAGAAGCTATTTGGAAAGAGAGTAAGATGCTCCACATCCTTAGTCATTGGTGAAATGCAAGTCAAGATCATGATGACCTACCACCGTGCATGTATTAGCCTGGCTAAAATTAAAAAGACCGACCATACCAAGTGCTGACAGGGACACAGACACAGAACAGCTGGAACTCTCGTGCACTGCTGGTGGTCAAGTATAACGGTACAATCGTTGTGGCAGGTTTTATTTTTTTAACTAATTAATTCATTTAATGTCTACGCCCAGCACTGGGCTGAAACTCACAACCCCGAGATCAAGGGTTGCTCACTGTACTGCCGGAGCCATTCAGGCATCCCTTTGGCAGTTTTTTTTGAAAAGTTAAACGTACGCCAACCATACAATCCAGGCATTCCACGCCTTGATATTTACACAGGAGAAATAAGAGCATGTCTCCATGTAGATACGTGCACATGACTGTTTGTAAGCAGCTCTACGCGTAAGAGCCAAAACCCAGAAACACCCAAAAGTCCATCAGCACGTGAGTGGATAAGCCAATTGCGGTATGCCCACACGATGGAATGAACTATTAATATTCAGGCACATGACGATGTGGTTGCATCTTAAAATAATTACGCCGAGTGAAAGAAATCAGAAACAAAAAGAGTACATACTGAATGATTCTATTTATATAAAATTCTAGAAAATGCAAACTAAGGTAGCGACGGAGAGCATCAGTTTTTGCCTGGGGTGCGGTGGGAGGAAGGTGGAAGGAATGATTACCAAGGGCAGGATGAAACTTTTGGGGGTGATGGATATGTTCACGGTCTTGTGATGGTTTTAAGGGATATACATATGTTGAAACGTCAAATTGTACACTTTCAACGTGTATAGTTCGGGGGGTGTCTGGGTGGCTCAGTCGGTTAAGCCTCATGATCTCACAGCCACGTGTCGGTCTCTGTGTTGACGGCTCAGAGCCTGGAGCCCGCTGCAGATTCTGTGTCTCCCTCTTTCTCTGCCCCTCCACCTCTTGCTCTTTCTCTCTCACTCAAAAATAAATAAACATGAAACGTGTAGTTAGTATATGTTATTATATTTCTAATAAAGCTGTTTAAAAAGAATTAAAACTCCTCATCAAAAGATGTTATTAGAGTTCACTCTGTAGCAGGAACTAACTGGAGCCCTGAGAGCCTTGAGCAGCCCCCCTCCCCCACCACTGCCAGCACCAGCCCAGTGACCCTCACACCCCAGGAGGAGCCACCGCTGTCACAGCTGGCCCCAGACAGCATGAGCACAATCCCGAGCAGTGAGGCGGAGGCCCCTGCCCACACCACCTGCCGTGTTGCAGGGAGCACTGGCACCTGCTGGCGGGGACAAGGAGGTCATGGCAACGATGGTTAGGGAACAGTCAGATGGCTCCATATGGAGAACAGACAGGGTTTCATCAGCAGGAAAGACACCAAGGAGGATGTATTTGGATGGTAGATTGCCATAGAGAGTAACCCCAGGAAGGGTCCTTTCAGTGTAGGAGATGGCGAGACGGTGAAGTTTGGTACTGTTGGAGGAGAAAGTGTGTGAGGCAGCAGGTGTTAAGTCCCTGGTGGAGTTCAGCATAAGACAGTACATCTGTAGGGGAACACAGCCACTGTGAATGCTGTCCCCGTCTACGGCTAGACCTCCATGCAATCACCAGCAGGATCCCACCTAGTGAGAGTGGGGGAAGGAATGAGGGGTCAGAAGGTGCCCCTGAAGGTCAGGCCCCGCAGCATTGGGCCCGGTGCAGGCAACAGTCCCTACCTGTGTACAGGCAGAGACCCGCCATACCACACCAACCCTCCTGCGCAGGGAGAATGGATGGAGGGGGTTGACAAGCAGGGCGCAGAACCAGGTACGCCAGTGAGAGAATCTGTATTGGGGGAAAATCAAGATGAGAGCCAAGGTCAGCAGCCACCTCAACCCCGCAACTTCTGTTACTAATGCAAACGCCCAGAAAACCTAAGCCATAAGATGGCAGAGGGACAAAAGCAGCCAAGAATTCGGGTGAGACTTCCTGGTTCCCAAGGCGGAGCAGGGCGGGGCTGAGTAAATGCAGGCTTACCAACTCTTCCACCGCCCGCTTCAGTCCTCTGACAAGACGTGATCAGGAAAAATAAACCACCTGGACTACACCAAGATAAGAGGTGCACGGTGAAGGAATGCTTCGACAAAATGACAAGGCAGCCTAGGGAATGGGAGAAGGTATCTGCAAACGATACACCTGACAAAGAGTTTGGATCCAAAATAAACAACGGACTGATACAACTCAACACCCAAAACCAAATAATCCAATGACAAACTGGGCAGAAGACATGAACAGACATTTCCCTAAAGAAGACATCTAGACGGTCAATTGACACATGCAGAGATGCTCAACATGACTCATCATCAGGGAAATGCAAATCGAAACCACAATGAGATATTGCCTCGTACCTCTCAGAATGGCTAGGCTCAAAAGCCCAAAAAGACAAGTATTGGCAAGGACGTGGAAAAAAAGGAACCCTCGTGCACTGTCGGTGGGAATGCAAACTGGTGCAGCCACTCTGGAAAACAGTATGGAGGTTCCTCAGAAAATTAAAAATAGAACTACCCTATGACCCAGCAATTGCACTAGTGGGGATTTAACCAAAGAAAATGAAAACACTAATTCAAAAAGATATACGTACCTCTCTGTGTCTACTGCAGCATTATTTACAGTAGACAAATTATGGAAACAACCCAAGTGTCCATCGACTGATGAATGGATACAGAAGATGTGGTATATACATACATACACACAATGGAATATTACTCAGCCATAAAAAGAGAATGAAATCCTATCATTTGCAACAACATGGATGGAACTAGAGAGTATTATGCAAAGTGAAATAAGTTAGAGAAGGACAAATACCGTATGATTTTGCTCATATGTAGATTTTAAGAAACAAAAACAAACAAAGAAAAAAGAGAAACAGACTCTTAAATACAGAAAACTGATTGGTGGTTGCTGGAGGGGAGGGAATTGGGAGACGGGGGAAATAGAAATGATTATGAAATCCCAGCAGTAAGGGGCAAACGAAAGATCGGAGCTGAAGACCTTGTTTTTCTACTGTTGACCAGACAACTGGAACTAGTGTCACTATTTATGCCAGCATCTGGGTTTTTTTAATGTTTATTTATTTTAAAAAATTTGTAAATGTTTATTAAGAGAGAGAGAGACAGCATGAATAGGGGAGGAACAGAGAGAGAGGGAGACACAGAATCCGAAGCAGGCTCCAGGCTCCGAGCTGTCAGCACAGAGCCCGACGCAGGGCTCGAACTCACAAATCCAGAGATCATGACCTGAGCCGAAGTCGGACGCTTAACCAGCTGAGCCACCCAGACACCCCTGTTTGTTTGTTTATTTTGAGAGAGAGTGCGGAAGCAGGAGGGGGGCAGAGAGAGGGGGGAAGGGAGAATTCCAAGCAGGTTCTGCACTGTCAGGGCAGAGCCCCATGTGGGGCTCAATCTCACCAAATGCAAGATCATGACCTAAGCAGAAATCAAGAGTTAGATGCTCAACCGACTGAGCCACCCAGGTACCCCTGATTTTTATTTTTACCTGAAGATGTCTCTTTTTGGTAATACCAAATGGGTTTTTCAAAAAGCCTTTTTTTCCAATATACTTTTTTAATGGTTTTAAAATTGTTTCGTATCTAGCCAAGTTGAGATTTTTAAGCACCTCATTTTTAATTTGCAATAAAACATTACAACTTGATTTTTTTTCAAAAAGTCAACAAAATGCAAGCACCTGTTAATAAAGTTCTTTTTTTTTTTTAATGTTTATTCATTTTTGAGAGAGAGAGAGAGAAGGCAGGGGCAGAGAGAGAGAGGGAGGCACAGAATCTGAAGCAGGCTCCAGGCTCTAGGCTCCAAGCTGTCAGCACAGAGCCTGAATAAAGGCCTTAAAAATAATAATACTTATCTTTGGGGCACCCAAGTGGCTCAGTCAGTTAAGCATCCAACTTCAGCTCAGATCATGATCTCACAGTTCATGAGTTCGAGCCCCACATCGGGCTCTCTGCTGTCAACACAGAGCCCACTTTGGATCCTCTGTCCCCTCTCTGCCCCTCCCCTGCTCATCCTCTCTCTCTCAAAATAAATAAACTTAAAATATTATACTACTACTAATTATCTTTGTTATTATAAAGATACAATTAAGAAAATTAAAAAGCAAGTCATAGACAACCATAAACATGGAGTCTCTCACCTGGCCTGAAATTCGAGTAGATTTCATACTAGGGTTACAGTCAGTCTCTACTTGCTATGGACTGAATGTTTGTGTCCCCACAAAATCCGGGTTGAAATCCTAATCCCCATTGTGATGATAGTGGGAGGTGGGACCTTTGGGAGGTGTTTAGGTCATGAAGACAGAGCCTTCATCAAGGACAAGGGCAAGGGATTAGTGCCCTTATATGAGGCCTAGGAGAGCTCCCTCAACCCTTCTGCCATGTAAGGACACACCGGGAAGGTGGCAGGCAGGAAATCTGTGAACCAGGAAACGGGCCCTTAGCAGGCACTGCATCGGCCAGGTTCTTGCAGTCCTTGGAAATCTTAGATTTCCAGCCTCCAGGACTGTGAGAGATAAAGGTTCATCGTTTGTGAGCCATCCAGTCTATGGTATTTTGTTATAGCAGCCGGAACAGACAGAGGCACTGCTAAGGTCCAGATGGAGCCTTTCTTCAAGTGGCTGACCAGAGTTTTCATTTTTTTTTTTTTATTTTAACGTTTTTTATTTATTTTTGAGACAGGGAGAGACAGAGCATGAACACGGGAGGGTCAGAGAGAGAGAGGGAGACACAGAATCTGAAACAGGCTCCAGGCTCTGAGCTGTCAGCACAGAGCCCGACATGGGGCTCGAACTCACGGACCACGAGATCATGACCTGAGCCGAAGTCGGCCGCTTAACCGACTGAGCCACCCAGGTGCCCCTGACCAGAGTTTTCAGTAGAACTTTCTTCATCTCATTTTGAATAACTGAGTGCTGGCACAGGTCTTTAGAGTTTGCAGATATGACCAGGAGAACAGATAGTATGCAATCACCCCAACCATCTGGAGTATTTAAAAAACCAGGAAATAAGTCCAAAAACGTTTAGGCAGAAAATCGAGTTCTGCTTCTTTACATACGATCTTGACCAACTCCTGTACAAAAATGGGAAGTATGAAGCATTTCGAGGCATCTTTTTTGACTCACGAGCTTTAAAAGGACTCATGTTTCCTGGTGTGAACCCCAAGAGACCCCGAAACACACTCCCGTCCGTCCTCAGGCTGAGCTCCCTCTTTCCGCCCCTCTCTTCTTCCCAGGACGATACCAGCAAGCAAACCACCTGTCTGAAGACGGAGATCTCCCACGGAGGCGACTTCGCAGCCTTCCTCCTACAAGGCAAGATTAACCAAAGGTGGTTGAGAAGGTTCAGATGTGTAGTCTCTTCCAAATGACCACCTTTTTTCCAAACGTTTTATTTAGAAATAATTTACAGAAACGTTGCAAAGATTTACAGAAGAGCTATAAAGATAGGTACAGAGTTCCCCTGCACCCTTTGCCCAGCTTCCCCAATACCGACATTTAATGTGACCATTTGTCAAAATTAAGCAATGACATTGGTACAATACTATTAACTAAAGGGTTTTTTTTTTTTCTCCCAGATTTCGCCAGTTTTTCCACTAATAGTTCTGTTCCAAGGCTCAGTTCAGGATATCATATTATATTTACTCATCGTGTCTTCTTAGTCTACTCCCATCTATGACAATTTCTTGGTCTTTGTTTTTCTTGACCTTGACGCTTTTTTGAAGAATACCGATTAGATATTTTGCACTATGTCTCTCAATTTCAATTTTCCTGATATTTTTTTCAGGATTCAACTGGGGTTAAGGATTTGGGAGAGATGCCACAGGGGTGAAGTGCTCTCGTCACTGTATATCAGGGTGTATGTGCTAGCGACATCACCTAACAGGTGTCTGCCAGATTCCTCCATTGATAAAACACTTCCCTTCCCATACTCTGTTAGAAGCAAGTCACTATACCTGGACCACACTCTGGGGCAGAGGATTTAAGCCTCTCTACCTCTTTGAGGTAGGAGGATCAAAGAATTTGGAGGCATATATTGAAACCACCACAATAATGATAAACACGAGGCAACGCACGTATCCTGGGTCCCCTTAAAGGATGGCCACCAGTTCCAGCATTCATCCTTGGATCCTACCTGCTGTAATCATTACTATGGTGATAGGACATATTTTATTCAAGTGACTGCTTGATTTTTAACTTTGGGCCTCTATTTATATTCTTGCCCCGGGCCCCTCAAATGTGAAGTGCTTGAGAGAAAGCGTATACTTCATCATGTTTTATGCATCAAAGGAAGCTTTTATACTCTTTAGTAGTTCCTGGGGCTGCCCCAACCAAGCACCACAAACCGGGTGGCTCAAAACCAAAGATATTTATTCTCTCACAGGACTGGGGGGCGGAAGTCTGAAATCCAGGTGTCCAGATGATTACTTTCTAGAGGAAACACTGAGCCAGATGCCCACACCATGGGAAAGCAAGCCTTCCCAGGTTGACAGGAATTCCAGATAGGAACTGAGTGCGTTTCTATGATGAGTTAAAGCCCCACAGCCACTTCCGTGGGTTGTGACTTCCTCTAATATCAGCCAGGAGAATGCTCTTGAGCGATCTCTCCCAATTCTAGCCCTTAGCCATGCCCCTCTCAGTTACTGAGGCTGTTTATACCACCGTCCTCCCCAGACGGGAAAAGCTGTAAGACAGAATGTCACTGGAATTTACCATTTGGAGCCTAGAAAACATGGGGACCGGCCAGAGCAGGCAGCTTGGTTAAAAAACAGTCATATCAGCGCTGTGAGTGGGAGGGGCCCTGTTTCCTTCAGGTGGCAGAGGCCCGTCGGTCGGGGCTCACCAGCTCTCCAGGAGCAAGGACTTGCAATGACATCTCCTTCCGTTTGTCAAAGTTGCCGTTCCGAGGGCGCCAGCAGGTCTCTGGGCCAGGGGTTCTGAGAAGACAGGCCATCCCTCACAGGAGACTTCTCGCCTGCTCGAGATTGCTCAACGGGTCCGTGGTTTCCCAATGCAGGAGCCGGAGAGATTTGGCTGGATGTGTACAGATTGCCCAAGGAGTCTTGGCTCAAAGAAGTGGAGCACCCCCAACTTGCTATAAATCCAAAGAAGAAAGTCAGACAGTTGCAACTGGTAGGAGACATCTCCCTTTCCCATGGATAGGTTTCTCCCTACCCTTGACCCACATCCAAACTAAATCCTCCTTGGAATTTCAAGATGAAGGGGGCCCTACAGAGGCTGTAGGAGAGGACAGCAGGTGCTCCGGCCCACGACTCCAAAGTCGATTTGCTTTGGTTACAATGAGATATTAAAAAATAGAGGTGTCTTCAGCAGTGGGAGCCCCTCTGTCTCTGGTCTGAGAGTTGCCTCTGCACCAAAGCCGCTCCCAGGCATTTGGGGGGGGGGGGGGGTCATCTTTTATCCTGACTCCTGCCTCATTGGTAATTTTTTTCCCCATCTGGGCTGAAATAATCCTTTCATGCCTTGCATTCCACTGAATTTCCCAGATTATGGTATAAACAGGTTGTTCTTGATATATGGGAATACAGTATATATATTTTTCACATTCTTAGAAATCAGGAGCTCTACCGTTTCAGTTTATTTATTTTTATTTTTTTAGTTTTTTTTAAGTAATCTCTACGTCCAGCATAGGGCTCGAACTCACAACCCCGAGACCTCGAGTTGCATGCTCTACCAACTGAGCCAGCACAGGCCCCCACTTCAGTTTAATTATATGTGGACCTTGTGCTGTGTCTTTAAAATATAGTTCCTCAGTAAATATTATTCTGAGACCTGGTCTGCTCATCCATCCAATATGCACTTACTAGTTTTTAACCAGCAACAATTATTAATTGGGTGAGCTTTTAAAACACACTGTATCAGGTGCAAAAGACTTATGAACTTATTAATATAGGAGAGTGAATTTGAGACTCACATTCACCACTGAGTTCACTGAGTGGCTTCAAACAAATGCCTTTTCTCCCCAGTGAATGTCTTCAAAGAGGGGTGTAGTCCTGATCACTGGAAGAGTTACCAGCCCAGAGATCTTCCTCCTCTAAACTCTTACAGAATTTATTCCTCATACCTCTTTTTTGGCATTTCCCCATATACTACCTTGAATTTTAGTTATCCTTTTGTGCATGAAAGGTTTGTTTTTTTTTTTTAATTAACTAGATGATAATTTTCTGGACTGTTAAGAACACACCTTCTACTCCTTATTAACCAACTACACAGTATCATACTCCGTATCCAAAAGATACGTTTTGAGGGCTTAATTTATTATCCAACTGGGAAAACTACCTTGGAAAGGGGATGTTTCTCACCATAATTCACTCATTTCCATAACTGAGAACCAACCAAATAACACCAGTCCCAGGGGTAGTCCTGGTACTGTGACTTACATGTAGAGTTGGTTAAATAAAATTGCCAACATCGTCAATATATTTTGCCAATCAGGAATATTCACTTCGACTTAGATTTTTATAATGGCTTCCTGACTGATCTCCTTACCTCTGTTCATTCATTTTTGCTCGTATCATTACTTCCAGTTTCCCCTACTACATTTTAAGATCTTAGACAGTACGGATCGTGTGTTAAAAATCCTGCAGGCCAGAGGATCACACAAATATCGGTCCTCTGTTTCTTTCTACAGGTCACTACCACCAACAGTAACAGGGGAAGAAAGAGATTCAGAGGAGGTGGGGGGACGTACATCAAGCCTATTGTGAATTAATTTCTCACTTTTTTCCTCAGAATACTCCTGACTCTGTGACTTCAGATAATTTGGAAATGGTAAGGAACTTTATGCATTTTTTTAATGTTTATTTTTGAGAGAGGGAATGAGGCAGAGCGTGAGCAGGGGAGGGCCAGAGAGAGGGAGACACAGCATCTGAAGCAGGCTCCAGGCTCCAAGCTGTCAGCACAGAGCCCAACGCAGGGCTTGAACCGTGAACCGTGAGAACATGACCTGAGCCGAAGTCGGACGCCCAACCCACTGAACCACCCAGGCGCCCCAATGGTAAGGAACTTCAAAGAAAATCTCCAGGGAGACAGATTCAAGTCGTATGCTATAGATTTTTATTTTGACTTGAAATTTACTTTAAATATCAAGTATACTAGTGAAATGTTCCAACAGGGCACTCTTTTCAGATACTCTGTGACTTAATCTCATGCCTCATCCATGGAGAGTTGTCCCCTATCCTTGAGGATAATTGACCCAAGTCAGTTGTCCAGAGACAGATTTCCAAGAAGACACGGGGGGTTAAATTTCAGGGCCCCTCACTTGTATGGCCCCTTCCAAGGCCCTGTGAGGGGTCTGACCACTGTGTTCACATTTTTTTGTAAAATTAGCAAAAGTAATATTTTAACCAGTCACTTAGGACCACTGTGTGTTTTCACTCAAACTTCCCCTGTCACATTTCCCCCCATATTGGGTGGTATTAGGGTGGCCACGGGCATTTCGTGTTGAAAATTTTGTGTTCTTTCTTTTACAGAGGCCCCTAAAATGTATATACTCAGGTCCCATGAAACCCAATTTGCCCCTGCCAAACTAACAGCCCATTCCACCAAGCCAAGTTTCTTGGGGGGCTTCATCTCTGTATTGGGATACCTTAGAGAATAGAGTGGCTTCCCCGGGGCGGGGGGCTTCCCAGCTCTCCCTTTGAGGCCGAGAGCACACCATGCTTTCCAGTGTGTGTGTGTGGGGGGGGGGGGTGTGCAAACTAATGGAATACAATGGCATCTCATGTAATTTTCACTGATCTCTTCATATTTTTTATTGGCCACTGAGGTTTTCTTTGAATTGCCTGCCTGTATCACTTGCTCGTTATATGTTTCCTTCCAGTTTGTGGTTTCCCTTTTTCCTTGGTTTATGTGCTTTTCTGTTGTAAAGAAGTTATAAGTTTTGATGCAGTTGGAGTTTTCTTTTTTTTTTTTTATACCCATCGCACGTAGTAGGCTTTCCCTACCTCAAGGTTATAAATCAATTCTCCTGTGGTTTCTTCTAATAATCTCAGAGTTTCATTTTTGACATTTCCCTCTTTAATTCATAGGGGAGTGTCTTTTGTGAACAGAGTGAGGAAGGAGCCAACTTTCATCTGTTTTTTTTTAAGTAGCCAATTGTCACACAAATATTTTTGAGTCATCTTTTCCCATTTGTTTTGAAATGTGACCTTTTATCATTCCTATTTTATTTCTATGTTCTTTATCCTATTCCATTAAAATACTCATCTGCCTGCACCAAGACCTTAATGAACTTTGGAGCAAAACTGCCAGGATTCTAATCTCGTCAATGCCACGTGCTAGCAGGGTGACCTTATTGTGTATTATCTGATTATCTGTTCTATTTTCCATGTTTTTTGTTGTTGTTCTACCTCTGGGGAGAGCTCATCTGCTCAGTGTCTCCACTCTCTGAGTTTTTCATTTTTGCTATCATATTTTCATTTACAAAAGCCTCCCCCTTTTTTCTTTCTTTTCTTTTCTTTTCTTTCTTTCATAAATGTTAATGACTTTCCTAAAAACATTTATGATAATTTTTGATGTTTCTTCTCCATGTTTGGTCTATTTCCCCAAAGTTGCTTTTTTCCCTACTATTTGTTTTGGTCTCTGTCTTTCCAAACAGATACTTTCTTCACTTGGCTCTCTACTCCTATCTAAAGGTAGGGGTCACTGAGAAACTGACAGGAAGCCAGCCCTGTGGGCATGGGTGGGGCTTGTTAACCGGTTTTGCTAAAGGATACCCCAGCTGGGCTGCAGTGTTGGGACACGCTCCTGTCTGTTTCCCCAGCTATCCTTAAGTAGAGCGTGCCTATGAAACACCTTTCTAAGCCAACATGGGGTAAAGTGAAGAAGCAACTACCACTAACTTACGTGGGACAACGTTTGAGCATTCCCAGACCCCCAAAATAACCTCTCTTAGGCTTGCTAATGTATGTACAAGATAAATCGACATGAAGCACAGATGCTCACAGACACCGGGGAAAGCTATGGCACGTGGCGCCCACAGGCTGGGTGCAGCTCCCCGGGAAGGACGTGGGCGAGGCCTCGCTTACCGCTCAGTGCAGGTGCTGCCTTTACTCTAACAACCCAGCTCTCACCTGAGTTGCAGAGGCGGTTGGGGAACATGCCTTGGGGTGTGGGAGGGGTGACCTCAACATTCAGTATGTAAACTTTAACTTCATTCTGTCGGCTGCATGCAGTTAGGGAGTCTAAGAGTTTAAAAGCGTCTTAAAGAGATTTTCACCCAATCCTGTTGAACCCAGAGACACCTGAGCTGCCATTTTCTTGAGTCTTTAGGGCCTTTGTGATGTGAATCAAGTGACTCCCAGGCTTTCTCCCTTACTGGTTCAGATCTTTCTTGGGTCTGCTAAATCTTTTAGCCACCTGCTTCCCAAGTCCAAAATTTTCTTGCTTTTGTTTCCTTTTTATTCTCTTATTCCTTCTGAGTTTATTTTTTTAATGTTTATTTTTATTTTTGAGAGGGAGAGACAGAGCACAAGCAGGGGAGGGTAGAGAGTGAGGGAGACAAAAGCAGGCTCCAGGCTCTGAGCTGTCTGCACAGAGCCCAACGCAGGGCTCGAACCCACGAACCCTGAGATCATGACCTGAGCCGAAGTTGGACGCTTAACCGACTGAGCCACCCAGGCACCCCTATTCCTTTTTTAAAAAGCACCTTCCTGTCATTTTCATGGGGTTTCAGGAAGGAGAGGTGTTAAATGTTACCTGTTCACACTACCATCTATATTTTCTAGCTAGTTATTGCTGATCCGAGGCTGTATCAGTATTCATCAACTCATTTGCGCAAAGAAGTTGTAAGGATATCAAGTTTCAGAGAACTGGAAGGCACAAGGGAGGGTAGGCAGTAAAAACATTGTAGCCAGGACTCCACTACCACTACTCCTGACCATCACCACCCCCCCAAGAGACACAGCCACCAAAGGTGATGCTGGGCTTTCCATGACGGCTCTGTCACTGGGCTCTTGACATGGCCACCTCCACTGTGAATAATTTCTCTCCTGCTTCTGGATCTCTGTGTCACTTCCTCAAGAGTCCCAGTCCCAGGCAGGAGCCCACAGCTGGTTGAGCCTTGGTCATGTGCCAACACCCTAACCTCCAAGGGACAGAAAGAAGAATCTGGTCCCTTCAGTTCCTTAGAGGGAGACAGATTCTCCCAGACTCACACCATAGGTGAGTCCCCTCAAGGTAGAAAAGATGTTGAGGGCTGGATAGCCAAAATGATGACAATGGCCACTACACTAGTACATAGGGAAGCTATTGATTTTTGTATGTTGATCTTATATTTGGCCAAGATTACGGTGAGGTCAGCAAAACATAGACACTGTTGGGGTCATGCAAGTGTGGGGGTGGGCACCTAAGAGTGAGTGCCTCCTGAAAGTGCCTCACTTCCTTTATTTACCCTAGTCTCAGGACTGTTGGCCTTTCTACTGAAGTTCTAATGGTTTGCCAGCTGACACTGCTGGATTTTCCAGCTAGACAACCATAACTATAAATACAACTTTTCCTCTCTCAAGTATTTATTTCTCCTATTTATTGTTCTTGCCTTGTTCTATGTTCTAGGATCTCTAGTAAAATGCTGAATAGTCATGGTGTGATAGACTATCCAGGATATAACAGGGGTCCTCCAACTGTTTGACTATTATGCCCGAAGCTTACTATAGGCATTTGAAATAAATATCCTTTATCAAGATAAGCATGTGTTCTTCTAGCCTCCGTTTGCTAGGAGTTTGTTGTTTGTTTGTTTTTTAATTAGGAATGGACATTGACCAAATACTTTCTCCTCATCTTTTGAGAAGAGCTTTCTTCCTTCATCTGCTTCATCTGCTTTCTTCCTTCATCTGCTAATGTAGTAGGTTGCATTAATAGATTTTCTAATGTTGAAACATTCTTTGTAAAATATGTTTTAATGTTTATTTATTTTGAGAGAGAGAGAGAGAGGCGGGGGGGCAGAGAGAGAGCGGGACAGAGAGAAACCCAAGCACCCTCCATGCTGTTAGCACAACGCCCAGAGCGGGACTTGATCTCAAGAACCGTGAGATCATGATCTGAGCTGACATCAAAGGTTGGACACTTAACTGATTGAGCTACTCAGGTACTCTAAAACTTTCTTACTTCCATTCTTGGGTAATCCATGCTTGATAATAATTCATTTAATTATACTTCAGTGTGTTTTGCTAATATTAAAGTCCTAAATAAAATACCAGCAAAGCAAACTGATAGTTCTGTATTCATAGATAGTATCTAAATTCAAACACGAGATTGGCCTATAGTGGTGTTTTTTTTTTTCTTGTGGATTTCTTAACACAATTTTGTATTAGTGTTATGCTAGCCTTGTAAAGAAAGTTGGATGTCGTTTTTTGTTTTTTTACCTCTAGGTCTATAAAAATCTTATGTTTTCAATTTCTTCTATGGTTATTAGTCCGTTTCAAAAACTTTTGAGCCAATTTCAGTCAGAAGTCATTTATTAGTGTAGATATATAACTATAGATATATGTAAATATGTTTCTCCTATAGTATGAAAATTAAAATCTGTCTCTTACATTATTCCCCTTCCTTGTTCATAATGGATCTAGCTCACTGATTTTTTTGTTTTGTTTTGATGTTATCTATTTTAAGAGCGAGAGAGACAGAGCATGAGCAAGGGAGAGGCAGAGAGAGAGGGAGACACAGAATCCAAAGCAGGCTCCAAGCTCTGAGCTGTCAGCACAGAGCCAACGCGGCGCTCAAACTCAGGGAATGTGAAATCATGACCTGAGCTCAAGTCGGACGCTTAACCGACTGAACAACCCAGGCGCCCCCTAACTCACCGATTTTAACTTGCCAATATTTTGTTAATTTTACATCTGTGTTCATGAAGGATATTTTTTGTTTTCCTTTCTTCCTCCCTCCCTCCCTCCCTCCCTCCCTCCCTTCCTTAATATTTTAAGTAATCTCTACACCCAGTGTTGGGCTCAAACTCAAAACCATGAGATTAAGAGTTGCACACTCTACTGACTGAGTCAGCCAGGTGCCCCAGTTTTATTTTCTTCTAACATCTTTTGGTTTGGTATCAGGATGATGCTGACCTCATATAATAAGTAGAGTGTTCCTGTTTTATTTTCTGGAAGAGTTTGTGTAGAATTGGTATTATTTCTTCCTAAAGTGTTTGATAGAATTTACCAGTAAAGCCATCTAGCCATGGAGTTTTCCTTGTGGAACTATAAATTCAGTGTCTTTAGTGACAAAGGGTCATCTCTTTCTCCTTAAGGTTTTTTTTGTTTTTTTGTTTTTTTTTTTTTTACATTTTTATTTATTATCAAGAGACAAAGAGAGAGCATGAGCATGGGAGGGGCAGAGAGAGGAGGAGACACAGAATCCAAAGCAGACTCCAGGCTCTGAGTGGTCAGCACAGAGCCAGACGCGGGGCTTGAACTCATAAACCGTGAGATCATGACCTGAGCCAAAGTGGGCCGTTTAATGGACTGAGCCGCCCAGGCACCCCACCTTCTTTAAGTTTTTATTTAAGTAATTGCTACCCCCAACATGGGGCTGCAACTCAAACCTCGAGATTAAGAGTCACACACTCTTCTGACTGAGCCAGATAGGCACCCTGGTTAGGTCTTTCTTTTTTTTTTTTTAATTTTTTTTTCAACGTTTATTTATTTTTTGGGGGACAGAGAGAGACAGAGCATGAACGGGGGAGGGGCAGAGAGAGAGGGAGACACAGAATCGGAAACAGGCTCCAGGCTCCGAGCCATCAGCCCAGAGCCCGACGCGGGGCTCGAACTCACGGACCACGAGATCGTGACCTGGCTGAAGTTGGACGCTTAACCGACTGCGCCACCCAGGCGCCCCAGGTCTTTCTTTTTAAGCAAACTTTCGTATTTTGTGTCGTTGAAGGAACTTGTCCATTTTTACCTAAGTTATCAAATGTATTGACTTAAAGTGGTTAATATTCTCTTATTATCTTTTTATTATCTGTAAAATCTGTTTTGATGTCCTTTTCTTCATTTCTGATGGTGGTAATTTGTGTTTTCTCTTTTTTTTTTCTTAATTAGTTTGGCTAGAGTTTTGTCAATTTTATTAATCTTATCAAAGAGCCAGTTTTTTATTTCTTTGTCTCCACATTTTTGTTTTGTTTTCTATCTGACCAGTTTCCAATTTGATTTTTATTATTTCCTTTCTTCTGCTTACTTTTGGTTTAAGCTTTTCCTTGCCTTCTAGTTTCTTAAGGCAGAAAGCTAGGTCATGTATTTGAGATCTTCTTTTCTGATACAGGCATTTAGTGCTATAAACTTACATCTAAGCACTGTTTTAGCTGCATTCTTTATATTTTGATGGGATGTTCCCATTTTTAAAAATACTTCAAAATACTTCCTATTTGCTTTTTTTAAAATTTCTTGTTTGACCAGTGAATTATTTAGAAGTATATTAGTGTCTAAATACTGGAGATGTTCCAGATATTTTTCTTTTTTTGGTTTCTAATTTAATTCCATTGTGACTAGACAAAATACTTCATATAATTTGAAACCTTTTAAATTTCTTAAGATTTTATGCCCAGAATATGGTTTATGTTGTTGGTAATTGTTCTGCATGCACTTGAAAAAATGTGTATTTTGCTGCTGTTAGTCAAGTTATTTATGTCTGCTTTTCCTTCTATAGCCTTACTATATTCTTCCTGATTATCTGTCTGTCCTATCAGTTATTGCGAGAGGAGTATTCAAATATCTAAGATTACAGATTTATCTATTTCTGCTTTCACTTCAATGAATCTTTGCTTTGTGTATTTTGAAGCTCTGTTATTAGGGGCATAAACATTTGGAATGTTATGTCTGCTTGATGAATTGACCATTTTATCATATTCAGTGAATTTTTATCCCTGTTAATATTCTTTTCTCTGAAATCTATTATGTCAGATATTAATATAGTCACTCCAACTTTCTTTGATTAGTTTTACAAGACGGATTTTTACTATGCTTTTAATAGATTGGTGTCTTTGTGTTTAAAATGAGTTTCTTTTTGACAACATATAATAGGGTCTTACTTTTTTTTTTAAGTTTATTTTTGAGAGAGAGAGAGCAGGGGAGGGGTGGGGGGGGGAAGGGGGGCGGGGAAACAGAGGATCTGAAGCAGGCTCTGTCCTGACAGCAGAAAGCCCAATACAGGGCTGGAATCCATAAACCATGAGATCATGACCTCAGCTGAAGTCGGAAGCTTAACCGACTGAGCCACCCAGGCACCCTGGGTCTTACCTTTTTAGACAATCTGACAGTCTCTACCTTTTAATTGGGTAGTTAGGCCATTTATATTTAATGTGATTGTTGATGCATTTGGATTGAAATAAATCACTTTGCTATTTACTTCCTATTTGTCACATCTGTTTTTCTTCCTTTCCCTCTGTTTCTGTCTTCTTTTGGGATGTGTTTTTAATGATTCTGTTATATCTCCTTTGTTGGCTTATTAGCTGTGCCTTTTCCTTCTTGTAGGATATAAACATTTGTTTTAGAGAAGACATTAAGTTGAGTCTGCCAGTTCACATAATGAAGATCAAACCACCCAAACCAGTTACAGGTTAGTATAATTCAACTAATACTCTTTTTATTTCTGATATTAATTTCTGTTTTTTTTCTTTCTTTGCTTTCCTCCAAATTTCCCAACTTTTCTAGATATTAGCAGCAATATCTAAATTACAAGTATAGTTCTGAGGAGGAAATTTTTTTAAAAGTCATAAGCTCTGGGATCTAAGGACAAAAATATAAATGTTACAAGGACATAGTTAACCAACAGAATTGGAAAATCAGGAAAAACAGGCATCTAGCTGGAGTTCATCCATTTCTATATTCCTGTGTTAATGCATTCATCAGGATTTGCTGAGTGCCAATGAAGAACCAAGCACACAGATGAGTAAGACACCTTTTCCATACCAAAAGCTGCTGTTCTACCAAGGGAGAATAAGAGGAAAGTGGCATTGTAGGATATGATAAGTGCAGCAATGGGGAACATTTAGGACCATGAAAATATAGAGGAAAGAGTGACCAACTCTTCCTATGGAGGAGGCAGAGGGTTTATCAAAGGAAGGGACATTTGGGAAGGTCTTTTTTTTGCCGGGGGGTGGGGGGTGGGGTGGGGGTGGGGCAGAGGGAGAAGGACTTGAAGGACAAGTGGGAGTAGGTCAAGAGGGGCAGAGGAGAAGTCCATTGTAGGCAGAGGATAGAGTATATCCTCTCAATACCTGCCCAGAACCTCAAAGATATATCTATAGGAATGTTCACTGCAGCATTATTTATAGAGGCAAAAGACTAATTAAATAAAATCTGGTACACTCATCCAAAAGAATACTTTACAACTGTCAAAAACAAAGAAGGAAATTCAAAAGGCCAAGAATAGCCAATTCACTCTTGTAAAAGAACACGATGACATGATTTGCTCTATCAAGACTTATTATAAGGGGCGCCTGGGTGGCTCAGTCGGTTAAGCGTCCGACTTTGGCTCAAGTCATGATCTCGTGGTCTGTGAGTTCAAGCCCCGTGTCGGGCTCTGTGCTGACTGCTCAGAGCCTGGAGCCTGTTTCAGATTCTGTGTCTCCCTCTCTCTCTGACCCTCCCCCATTCATGCTCTGTCTCTCTCTGTCTCAAAAATAAATAAACGTTAAAAAAAAAAAAGACTTACTATAAAGCTATAGTAATTAAGACACAATAGAAAAATAGATAAGTGAATAGTAGATAGATAGAAATATATATAGAGAGAATATAGAAATATAGATAGAAATAGTATACAGAATATAGTAGTAGAAAAATAGATAAATGAAACATGATAGGCCAGAACAGACCAAGACATAAATGGACACTTGATAACTGACAGAGGTGACATTACAGAGCAGGCGAGAAAGGATGGTCATTTCAATAAATGGTGCTGGCTGTCCATATGGAAACAAAAGTGAGACTCGACTCCTGCCTCCCACCATACACAAAAATAAATTCCAGACGACCCATAGAAGCAAATATGAAAGAGAAAACAGTAAAGCTTTTAGAAAATAATATAAGACAGTATCTTTATGATTTCATAGGAAAAGACTTTTTATTTTTTTATTTTTTATTTTTTTCAACGTTTATTTATTTTTGGGACAGAGGGAGACAGAGCATGAGCGGGGGAGGGGCAGAGAGAGAGGGAGACACAGAATCGGAAACAGGCTCCAGGCTCCGAGCCATCAGCCCAGAGCCCGACGCGGGGCTCGAACTCACGGACCGCGAGATCGTGACCTGGCTGAA
>NW_024412416.1:6069572-6111356 GCF_014898765.1 Herpailurus yagouaroundi | reverse complement strand
GCGGGGCTCGAACTCACGGACCGCGAGATCGTGACCTGGCTGAAGTCAGACGCTTAACCGACTGCGCCACCCAGGCGCCCCGGAAAAGACTTTTTAAACAAAACACAAAAAGCACTTACAATAAAAGAAAAATTTGACAAATTTGGCTACTAAAATTAAGGACTTCTAGTGGTCCCAAGACATCATTAAAAGCATGAAGGAGCAGCCACATAGTGGGAGAAGATAGTTGCAAAACACATAAAACTTAGGAATGGTCCCTACTGAGAATATATAAAGAATTCCTACAACTTATTAAGAAAAAGAGATAATCCAGTATAAAACAGGCAAGAGCTTATTCAAATGGCCAATAAACAGATGAATGTGTGTACTCAACATCATTAGTTATCATGGAAATGCAAATTAAAACCATAATGAGCTACCACTCCACACCCACCAGGAGGGCAACATTTAAAAGAGGCGGGCCATACCAACTTGGTGAGGATGTATCATAAGCAGGCCTCCCGTACACTACAGTTAGCAATGAAAATCGGCACAACCACTTTGGAAAATAGTTTGGTTTGATCCAGTGATGTGGACGATAATTTATACCCTGAGACCCAGCACTTACACTCGGAGGCAGTGTGACCGACCGTACCAGCTTGCCCGGGGCTGAGGGGTTGGTCTACTGGGATGTGGGGCTTTCAGAGCTAAACCTAGGGAACTTCTGAGCAAACCAGGGTGAAGTGGTCACCCTCCTCCTAGGTATATACCCGACAGGTGTGCAAGCAAATGCGTACAAGGAGACATGTACAAGAATGGTAACAGTGACATGATTCTCCATAGCCCCAATCATGAAACAACCGAAATGTCCATCAACAAGAGAACATGTATTCACTTGATGGAATACTATCAATAAAAAGGAACAAACTGCAGCCATCCACAACCAAATGGACAAATCTCACAATATTAAGCAAAAGAGGGCAGACACAGAGTTAACTTTATAATTCCATCCGTGTGTAACGCTCAGAAGCAGGCCAAGCAGAGCTTTTTCGTTTAGATGCACATTTAGACAGCAAAGGTAAAACAAACTTACTGCAGTGCTTATGGAAAAGCAAGAGAATGGGTGCTGCTCTAGCCAGGAGGTTGTGACTGGAGACGGGCCCCTGCGAAGCTTCCAGGGAGCAGGTGATGTTCTGTCTCTGGACCTGAGCGGAGACAGACATTTGCTTTGTAATAATTTATAAAGATATATATATTTTTTTTTTATTTTTTTTTAACATTTATTTATTTTTGAGACAGAGAGCATGAACAGGGGAGGGTCAGAGAAAGAGGGAGACACAGAATCCGAACCAGGCTCCAGGCTCTGAGCTGTCAGCACAGAGCCTGACGCGGGGCTCGAACCCATGGGCTGCGAGATCATGACCTGAGCCGAAGTCGGACGCTTAACCGACTGAGCCACCCAGGCGCCCCAAGATATATATTTTTTAATGCTCTTTGCTGAACGTGTTCTATTTCACAGTAAGAAAAAGGTTTAGTAAATGAAAATAAGCAACAATAAGGAAGGTCTGTAGCACTGAAAGGAAGCAATCTCCAAGCTATTTGTGAGTGGAAAATGCAAGGGGGCTGGTGTAAAAGAGCAATTCTCAAACTTTAGCTGGATCGGACTCAGCCGGAGAACTTGTTAAAACCCAAAATGCTGCGCCCCAGCCACACAGTTTGTGTTTCTGCAGGCTGGGGTTGGGGCCTGAGAATCTGCATTTCTAACAAGTTCCGGTTGAGCCCCTCAGATTCCTGCTCATCTTGGAACCACACTTGGGGGGGTAGTAGTGTGTCCTGTGCTACCATTTGTTTATACAAAGGTGGTCTCCCTATAGGAACTTATGTGAGAAATGAATAACAATGATTGCTTCTGGCCAAGGAGACCTGGGCACCGGGGGCCTCCTGGGCACCCTCCATCTGAAAGCTGGGGTGGGAACCTAGAAAATAAATGACCCAGTTTTACTGTAGATTTAGGAACAGTTGAAAAAAGAAGGAAATGAAAGGTTTTGGGGGGGAAGGGGAATGGTAAGAAAAGTGACTGGCAGAGAAAGGAGATGGTTGAAGGAAGGTAGTTGGATAGACGTCAACATAGGTAGAGGCCAGGACCGTCTGTTTCTGTGGGCCCTGCAGCAGCGGCTCCGTAGTGATGGCAACTGGCACATTTGGGGCCTTGCTGGGCTGGGAAGATGGCAACGGTGATCTAAGGTCTCTAGTGACCTCGTGAACTTTTCTTTGGCCTCGTTTGGGGATCCGGGCATCTGGAAACAGGAAGTGATGGTGAGGCTGGAGGAGGAGGAGGAGGGGGGAGGGCGGTTGCCCTCAGCCTGTGTTCGCTGAGCCGCCTGGCAAGGAAAGAGGCGGGGAGAAGACTGAACGCTGGCTTCCCAGATGGATTTCTGAGGACTAGAGATTCTGCAGGAAACTGGAAAGTGTGGAGGAAGGAAAGGAAAATCAGGAAGGGGGAAGTCCCATGGTTTGACCAATTCTGGGATCTTTTCAACCTAGGTACCACATTTAAAAGCCCCCTGGAAGTCTTTGCAAAGATTGAGGACTGCTATGGGCTGGGCTCAGGGCAGAACCACTTCATCAAGGACACTCAGTGGGAGCAGCAGGAGGCCATCTTCAAAGCCTTGTTCAAGAAGTACCTGGACGGACAGTGGGGGGAGGAGCAGCTCAGGTGAGCAGGAAAGAAGCCCGGCTCCCTCCTCCTCCCTCCCCTCGAGCCGGGGGTGGGGGGTGGGGGGTGGGGGGTGGGGGTTGGGCAGAGTGTCTCCTCTCAGGGCACACACAGGAATCAACCCAAGCACTTGAATTAAAAGCTGTTTCTGGTTTGGGAGATTTTCCCGAGAATTTCGGATTTTTTGAAAAGATATGTGGAGATTGTTCAAAGAGAGTTAGAACAAAGGCTGATCATGTGGATTTCAAAGAGGGAATAGACATCTATGGAGAGGAGAAGAAGTCGAGTTCGTTTTACAATCTTATGTATATCTTCTCTTTAAAAACTTTTTTCCTGATGGGGCACCTGGGTGGCTCAGTTGGTTAAGCGGCTGACTTCGGCTCCAGTCACGATCTCACAATTTGTGAGTTCGAGCCCCACATCAGGGCCCTGTACTGGCAGCTAAGAGCCTGGAGCCTGCTTTGGATTCTGTGTCTCCCTCTCTCCCTGCCCCTCCCCCGCTCACGCTCTGTGTCTCTCTCTCTCTCTCAAAAATAAACATTAAAAAAAATTTTTTTTAAGTTTTTTCCTGATTATCTAGACAACACAGAAGATCCTGAAGACAGAAAGAAAAGTCGCCACTATTCACATTTTCCTCCATTCCCATCCAGTCTTTCTCAATGTAATATATTAATGCAGAATTACTAAAATACCTTACTTTGTAACCTCAGGCAGCAGATGGGCTCAGGAATTCCCTGCTGTGGCTGTAAAAACTGAGCCCAAGGCTTTGAAGGATCTGGTGGAGCTGGTTTTAGGAACTAGCTCTCTTCACAGCTACCGTGGAGCTCAGGAGCCAGGAACATTCTTGCTTCACAGAGGAAGAAAAACCCCTCATCTTGCTGCCAAGTGCACCTTGAATTTTCTCATGTCAGGACACAAACTCCTAGGGCTACACCCTCCTAGCAGCTACCTGAGCCCTGAACTGGGCCCCAGCGAGGTTCAGGGGCATGCTGCCTGGCTGGCTGTTAACCTGCGGGTAATGTCTGTCTGTAGTGGGAGTCTATACCACAAGAAACTACAAACTCTATATAGACATCAGGAAATTGGTTTGTTGTTTTCTTAAGGACAGACGTATCAGCACACCCTGGTTGGATTGCCCCCAGCATAAGGGAGCATTTGTTCACGGCAGCCAAGTCTGGTCACTAGGGGATCTTCCCCAAGGACAGAGAAGGTTCTTCTGGGTGCCGGGTGCCGTTCCCAGCCCGGGAGTGACTCCGGCGCCTCTGCCTGCCCTGCCCTGCCCTGCCCTCACCAACTTCCCAGGTCTGCGGCCACCAGGGCCGGCACATCCCATGTGACTTAGCTCATGGCCCTGTATCCCTGGGAAGGTCCGTCCTAACTACCCATTTCTGGTTTTAGTACCATGACTCTGCCAGGGTGTCTCCTTGCCAAGGAGCCTGCCATGGCTGACTCGTGTCTCTTTTTCTTCCCCCAGTATGGCCACGTTCCACTTCCTCCTTCCTGGCCGCGTCACCACCATGCCAGCGGACGTCAAGAGCCCCTCGGGTAAATGAACACGATGCAGGTGGCTGTCCTGGGCAGGTGGTCCACTCGGGGAGCACCCCAGCAACCCCTGCACGGTGGGAGGCAATGAGGTGGAGAGTAGGTCGCCGCTTAACGGTGTCTGGACGCATGGTGCCCCAGCCCAGACTCCCTGATAACGGAGGCCGTGCTGTCTTCAGGCAGTGACTCACCACAGAGGAGGGTCTGAGCACATATCCTGCCAGGCTGCTTCTGAACATGAACTCACTGTGTAGAACATGCTATTTAAAACAATGACAGCCAAGAGGACATGAATTATCTAGACGACGTGAAAACCGCTGAGGGGCAGCGTGACCGTCCTCCTCACCGGGGAAGGCGAGCTGGCCGTGGGAACAGCCCTCCCAGGGATGCTCAGCCCTCCTCCCCGGGAGGTTCACCCCTCTGCTGGGCGCTGCCCCTTAGAACGCACCACTTTTGACCTCAAACCGACTTCTGCTTGGGCAAACACTTTCCGTACAAACCCGGGGGTACCCAGCTGCCTGACGTGATGCCCCTTTCCTCTCTTCTTTCCCAGGGGTAGCCTGTGTCCTTGGCATACACTGGACCGGAAACCACAACTTCTTCCTCTATTCACTTAACCGAACTCTGAAGGATAAAGCCGGTACTTGGCTGCTGAGATGGGAGTTGCCTGAGAACGTGTCCTTCTCCAGCTTAGCTGAGAGCACGTGACTGACACGTCACTTTAGGGGACCAGAGCTGTGCAGGCAGAAGCAGGTGGCTCAGGGCCTGTGGTGTGAGCGCAAGGCTCTGTCTCTGGGCGGTCCCGTTTCTCCAAGAGAATAGGTCGATAGGGACAAAGCCTAGTCAGGTCCACAGGGCTCCTTTGGCAGCTGAGGCAAAAAGAGGCTTGGCATCAGGGGCCGGATCCGGCCCCGGCGCAACGAAGGCCCACAAGGTGTGTAGCCCCAGGCCAGTCACCGCGTGCCCCAACCCTGTTTTCTCATCTGAAACACAGAGCTCATTCATCACACCATCCATCCCTGCTGACTGCACGTGCTTGCCGTGGATCGCAAAATCCAGAGGGTTTCTATATGTGAAAGCTTTTTGAAATTGAAAGACACTTAGGACCACCACTTACGTGGTCTTTTTTGGTTTTTACAAATTCTTGGAGGCAGTTACGTGAGCAGGTTCACTTTGTGGTAATTCCTTGAGCTGTACATGGATATTATTCTTTAGAATTGTACTTTAATGTTTGGGGCCCCTGGGTGGCTCAGTCGGTTAAGTGTCTGACTTCGGCTCAGGTGACGATCTCATGGTTCATGAGTCCGAGCCATGCATCGGACTCTGTGCTGACAGCTCGGAGCTTGGAGCCTGCTCCGGATTCTGTGTCTCCCTCTCTTTCCCGCTCCCTCACTCACGGTCTGTCTGTCTCTCTCTCTCTTAAAAATAAACATTGTTAAAAAATTTTAAAAAGGGATTATACTTTCATGTTTAAAAGTGTTCAGAGGAAGAATTTTCTCTCCTCCCAACACCCTCTCAGGCAGTGTGGCTTCTAATCTCCACCTCTGTCCTGACTGGCTCTGACCTTGGGCAGGTGGCTTCTCTGCCTCAGTCTCCTCATCTGTGAAATAGGGGTGCCAACAGGACTCATCTCACCAGACCCTTGCGAGAATTAACCGAAAGGGTGCACATACAGTGCTTACCACGGTGCTTAGCGCCTGGCAAGTACTCATTCAGTGTGAGCGTCAGTGCAAGAGGACTGGGACTTGCTCTTCTGTCCTAAGGAGGTAGCATTGCAGAGAGCCCAGCAGGTACCCCTGCCCGTGTCCCAGCCGGGCAGACTAGTCTGGGCCGTGAGCTGTGCGCGTGGAGGTGGTGGGCGGGTACAGCGGCTGGGGCAGGGGCGGCCGAGTGAGTGCCGTCCTCCCCTCTAGACCCAGAGGGTGTGTGGCCCTGTGCTGCACCCATTGCTGTCTCTCAGCTCAGCTGCTGCTGTTCCTACCTGGTGCTGGCCTGCGAGGATGGCGTGCTCACGCTGTGGGACCTGGCAGAAGGTGAGCACCCCCCCCCGCCCCCGCCTCTGCCTAACCCCTGGATTATGAGACCCCTGGATTATGAGAGCCCGGGGAGCTCTGGAGTTTCCTGCAGGCTCTGAGCCTGCTGGTAGTTACTCTGTGTTCTTAAGTCAATGTGGGGAGCTGGTCCCGCCTTCCCCTCATTCATTCAGTCACTTATTGAACACGATAAGTGCTGACCCTTCCCAATCCCCGTGTACTGGTTGAGCGCTCGCCCTGTGCCCTGTGCCCGTGCCCCGCACTGGAGCGGGTCCTGGAAGTAAGACTGTTAGTTACCTCATTATCACACTCCAGGGAGGTGACGTGGAGCACAGGATGTGACGGTAGGGCAGCCCTGGCCCTCCCCCACCCGCCCCCAAGTTCTCAAACTAAGTAAGTCTTCCTGCTCTCCCACCCCCACCTCGGTCAGCAGGAAGCCCACTGCTATTGAAGCTAAGAGACCTGTACAGTGGCCAGTGCAAGACCAGTAGCCATGCTGGGTGGGTGGCACCTTGCTAGAGTCCTGGAGTCCCAGGATCCCGGGTCCAGCTCTGCAGGTGCAGAAAATCAGTGGTGTCTAGTTTCCCTAAGTCGATCGATCAGCCTCTGAGGGAAAGGCTCCCTCTTACCAAACTTTTTTAGAAGTGATGACTGAATCGCTGGGTTTGTCATTGTACAATTGGATGGGTGTTTCCTCTGAGAGTAGAGGTGGGCAGCCTTCCCAGCCGGCGCGCTGGTGAGAACCAGAGAGAGGGCCCTGTCTGCTGGCCATCTCGGGGAGCCTTCTGTCAGGTCAGTGAGGTGCCTTCCTCCCTTGGCTGTTTCCATCTGAAGGATTCGGTGGTGGTTTCCGTTTAGCCGGCACTCGGCCCACATGGTGGGGAGATAAACATCCCTACGCGCCCTCTTGAATTTTGGTTCCTCACCCAGTCTTCTTACAAGAGTGAAAGATACTTAAAGGGCTGAAGAATGCTCATAATTTCACATTCACTTGCTCAATAGGTTGTTTTCATTTGTCTGGATACTGATACATCCTGGATATCGTTTGACTACACACATATACACCCTTCTCATAAAAAAGCCCTTCTCAGAGAACCACCTTCTCTCTGGTATACCTTTTTTTTTTTTTAATTTTTTTTTTCAACGTTTTTATTTATTTTTGGGACAGAGAGAGACAGAGCATGAACGGGGGAGGGGCAGAGAGAGAGGGAGACACAGAATCGGAAACAGGCTCCAGGCTCCGAGCCATCAGCCCAGAGCCCGACGCGGGGCTCGGACTCATGGACCACGAGATCGTGACCTGGCTGAAGTCGGACGCTTAACCGACTGCGCCACCCAGGCGCCCCCTCTCTGGTATACCTTGACCCACCGCGGTCAGCTGTGGTTCCGTACCTGGCAGGGCAGTGTCCCTTCTGTCCCAGCACTGGCTCTGGCCCCTCTCCCCGGGGCTCTTCCCCATCCCCCACCCCCCTGCATACTTAGAAGGGGGGGCTCTTCTCTCCCACTGGGCACTGGGGTTTTCTGGCTTCACTTCCAGAAGGCTCTCATTGCCGGGTCTTGCCTTCACACCCCTCACGTGCCTGTTGGTCACAGACCCTGCGCCCAGGCTGCATGAGCGCTCCCCCTTTCACTGACCTGCCTGTGCCATTGTTTCTCCAGGTTTCCCTCTTGGGGTCGTCGCCCTTCCCAAGGGATGTTCCTGCCAGAGTGTTCACTTCCTCAAATACCACTTAGTCCACCAGGGACAGAACGTGTATCCTGAGGGGCCCTTGAAATCCCGCATGAAGTGTGTGGTGCTGTGCACAGATTCTTCTGTCCATCTGGTGACAGCCAGGGGGACCCAAGAACCCACCATCAGTGTGCTGGTTGAGAGGTCAGTGGCTTGAGCGCAGGACGGGGCAAACGACCGGCCAGCCGAAAGTGACCAGCTCCCCAGCTGGAGTCCCCTGGCTCTGTAGTCAGCACCCTCCCTGTGAGCTCCCAAGTCCCCACCGTCTTTTTTTATGTGCACGTGTAAAACTTGTCTCACAAAATTGCACGACAGCACAAATGACAGCTTTCACGTCATTTGTCATTTCCGCCAAAATCGCCTTTTATCAGTTTCCTCGAGGCTTTCTTTCTTTTTTAAATTGTCTCCAGAGTCTCTTTCTGAAGTTGTGAAAATACTTTATGCGTGCAAATGAGCTATACAATATATACTTGTGTATATTTAGGATACAGCTATATATACACTATGTATAGTATATATGTAGGTGTATATGTATTTGGGTGTTTATATATATACACAGAGAGAGAGAGAGACAGAGAGTGGGCAGTGGGAGAGAGGGAGGGAGGGAGAAACTCCCCTGTACCCATCATGAACCTTCAGAAACAGATCATCTCCAGGGCGCCTGGGTGGCTCAGTTGGTTAAGCATCCAACTCTTGGTTTCGGCTCAGGTCATGATCTCAAGTTCATGGGTTCGAGTCCTGCATTGGGCTCTGCTTTGACAGTGCAAAGCCTGCTCGGGATTCCCTCTTCCCCCCTCTCTGCCTCTCTCTCTCTCTCTTTCTCACTCTCTCCCTCTCTCAAAAATAAACAAACATTAAAAAAAAGAAGTAGACCATCTCCAATTCAGTTAAGGCTGTGTGCTTGTCCCTGGTCACACCCTTCTCTCCTCTCCAGAGGTGACCCCCTTAGTAATCGTCGCTGTATATAACAAACCATTCCACAACTTAATGGCTTCAGAAAACAAGTCAATGTGTAGCCCCTGATCTCGCAGACCAGCAATTTGGGCCAGTTCTTCCACTGGCCTTGCTCAGGCTCTGGTAGCTGGGCTGGGGGCCGGATGGTCTGGCACAGCCTCACTTGCATAGGTGGCAGTTGGGTGGCCGTTGGCCGGGACACTTGGTTCTCTTCCCTGTGGTGGCTCCTGCGGGCCGTCTCAGCCTCCATCACCCCACAGCCTAAGGGGTCCCCTCAGCAAGCGAGGGCAACCTCAACGTACACTCTCCAAGCTTCTGCTCACGTCACAGTGGACGAAGCATGTCATGTGGCCACACCCGCAGTCAGGCAGTGGAGAAACCGACTCCACTGTTTGATGGGAGTCGCTGCCAAATATCACGGCCGATTTCCTGTTCAATCGACTGTGTCATTTTCCAAAATTCATCATCCATTCCTTCGCTTTCCCGTAAGAATTAGCCACACGCATCTCCAAGTAACGCATTGTTTAGCTGTGCCTATTTGGGAAATTCGTAAAGGGACTCCCATGCTGTGTATCCTCCAGCTTGTTTCTCGGGGCTGTTTATTCCGTAACTTGCTCTGCAGCCTTGTTCAGGAGAGTCGCACATGTTGGTGAATGCAGCGCCGGGTCTGTTATCTTCCCGGCTCTACTGCATCCCATCGTATAATAAATATGTCACAACAAGGCATTCTCCTACCAGTGGGTAATGCGACTGTTCCCTGCATCTGCTACTATGAACCATCTCTGACATGTGTCCCGATGCTTATTTACAAGAGTGTCTCCTAGATGCGTGCCAGGAGAGGATAGCACAGCCTTAATTCCTTCCAGGACGAATGTGTATGTGTCTGGCTCCCCACAGGCCGGTAAAGTACCTGGACGAAGCCATCTGTGCAGTGGCCCCAGTCCCAGCCTTACCTGGCATGGTAGGTTCCTCACGCCCCTCACTCCTCTTCAGCAAGCGTGTTCGTTTTCCCTTCAAAGACTGTTTGTTGAAGGCCTGTCAAGTGCGAGGCACCGGACTAGCTTTGGGGCGCACAGGGACGAAAGAGCAAGCCGCCGCCCTCGCAGATCACACGGTTCAGCTGGGAAGGCAGACGAATCACCACGCAGCTGCCCTGGAAGACGAGAGAGGCTGTGATGCACTGGGCCCTGGATGCCACAGAACAGAGACAGGGGTCACCACCTCAGCCTGCAGAAGTCAGTGGGGGCGGGGGGCTGCTTTCGGGAGGAAGCGACAGGACGGGGCAGAGAAGGTGAGGACGCACTCTCAGGTGTTGGAGTGTGAGGGGCGGGGAGGTGGTGTGGCAGCTGGAGGACGATTCGATCAGGCGCATCTAGCAGGTTCACCTACAGGGAGGAAGGAGCCAGGCAGGAGAGAGGCCGGTCTCCGAACCCGGGCCAGGAAGGGCAGTGGGATGGAGCGGGGTCTCCGAGGATGGGGAGGAAAGCATACGTGTGCCGAGGGCGGCACTGCGTCCGGCCACGTGGAGGGCCGGCTCCTGGACAGGGATGCTGGTGAGCCAGAAGAGAAGCCTGGGCGGGAGTGGGGAGCGCCACCCAGCATCAGACACGGCACCTGGAAAAGGGCCTGTTGCTGCTGGGGACACCGGAGAAGTAAACACACATGTTTCTCTGCTCCCCGAGCAAATCTGTTCTCTCTGTTGCTGGCCTGGATGTCCAGCCGCCTCTCTTATTCCAAACGGGGGTGACAGAGAAGTCCCCGTTGCCATCCCTTTGCTTCCCAGGTGCTGACCTTTTCCAGGAATGGCTCTGTGCAGCTCATGGACGTGGCCAAGCCTCAGATCATCTGTGCCTTTGCTCCACCCAGAACCTACCATCTGGCAGTGCCCTGGACGCCTATGTTTGTCGTGTCTTTGCACCGCCCGTGTTTCCTGCTCCGAGGTATGGGAGGGGGGCTCTGGGGGCTGCTATTTGCCTGACCTTCTCCCTCCCTTCCCAAAGCACGGGGTGATGCCCCCAATCTCTTCCCTGCTCTTCAACCCTGCTCCACAGGCCAAAAGGACACTGCTGCTTAGCCCCTCACGGGGCACTTAGCTAAAACACAGGATTCCAGGGGCGCCTGGGTGGCGCAGTCGGTTAAGCGTCCGACTTCAGCCAGGTCACGATCTCGCGGTCCGTGAGTTCGAGCCCCGTGTCGGGCTCTGGGCTGATGGCTAGGAGCCTGGAGCCTGTTTCTGATTCTGTGTCTCCCTCTCTCTGCCCCTCGCCCGTTCTTGCTCTGTCTCTCTCTGTCCCAAAAATAAATAAACATTGAAAAAAAAAATTTAAAACACAGGATTCCAGAGAGACTCCTGAGGCCCCCTTCAAGGGAGCCCCTCACAGCTCATCCCCGATGGCCCAGCCTTTACCAGCAGAGAGCTGCTCCCAGCTGCCCACCCAGCCCACAGAGAAGGTCATCCCTCTACAGAACGCTGTGTTTTGTTTCATCTCAGGAGACCATCCTGACGAAATTGAATCCGACAACGCCAAGGACATCCAGAATTCTATTTTCTGTTTTAATCTCGAGGCCTACCCGCTCCTGGAAAACATCTGCAACCTTTGCACCATTCCTCAAACGGACATGACCGATAGCATGGCCTTCGCCCAGGTGTTGCCCTTGGAGAAAAGATGCGAGAATTTCCTCCAGGAGAGGTAGAGTCCCGGGTCTGCTTCCCATCCCTGCTCCTGGGGTTGTGTCTGGGTTGAGGACTAGCAGAGTGTGTTCGATGGTCAGATCCGTCCGGCATTTCGACTGCCCCTTCCGTGGGGGACCCCGCCATATTGTAGCCCATGAGCCACACTCCAATTTCCCGTTTGGGTTGGCAGGAAAGGGAGCCCCGGATTCAGGCTGGTAAAGAAGAAGGACTGCCTACCAGTCGCTATTTTCTCCTCGTCACGACTGTCTTGTCCTCCTGCTTTCTGGATTCTTTGGTTTTGTAAAACTGTATTTGGATGATCAGACACCAGTCATGGGAGACAGGGGCTTAAGTCATGGGCCAGGTTCAGCCCATTTGCTATGTCTCATCATGGCTGCTTGTGTGCTACAACAGCAGACTTGAACAGTGGTGACAGAGACCACACGACCCATAAAGCCCACCTCATTTACTATCTGGCCCTTTATACAAACTGGTCACCAGCCCCTGGTCCAAGCCCCCTTGGCTTTAACCGTCGTCTGGACAAATGGTTCGGCCACACGTCTCTCCCCTTTCTGTGACCCCCAGGCCCGTGGGGACTCTGCCTGTGGCCCTTTCTGCTGTAAAAGCATAAGGAGCTGTGCTCTGTCTGCTCTGGAGAAGCAGGTGTCTCTTCTAATCCATCCACCACTCATCTCGGTGGTTTGCAAATTCTTGCTGACGGTTTCTGGCATGATTGCACTTTTGGCAGGAGGAGGTTACCAGCGGAGCCCTGGATTCTCCTGGGGTTGGGGGGGGGGACTTCGGTGGCCCCTTCCTTCCAGGGTCTTCAGAGACTCTGTGATCTCTCCAGTCCCCACGATATCCCTTTACGACCATTTCCCCTTTTTCTATTTACTCTTGCCTCAAGAGGAAGGAAGTGGAATGGCCAGGATACTCAGGTTTGAAATCCAGTGCCACCCCTTCCTAACTGAGAGACCTCGGGTGAGTGCCTTCACCTCCGAGAGCCTCAGTTTCCTCCTTTGTTCAAAACCGGTGTGTTGAACACCTGCAGTGTGCCAGGCTGGACACTTTGATGGTGCCCAGCCCTCAGGTTTTGTGGGTATTCCAGAGATAATACACATCTAGTGCTGGGCATTGGGTGGTCGCTCAGTAAATGGTAGGTTCCAGAAGGATGCTGGGTTACTTCCAGTTCGTGCCTGGGGAAATTCTAAACACCACCGCAAGGTGGCGCCGTGAATCCCCAAGGCTGCATTTCCCTGCTGCCTGTGGTTCTCCGGTTGTGGGGGTGCCTGGGGGGGCTTTCAGTATCTCCTGGAAGGAGGCAGCCCATTCATCAGGAGAGGCAGATGGTCTGTGGGTCTCGGGGGGAGGACAGTGAAGGAGGGGTCATTGGGCATTTCCCCTGATTAGAGATTCACCAAGAGCGTTTGGCTGTTCTTTACATGGCAGTTTCTTGCTTTGACCCTTGACGGCTTGACTTATTCTGAGGAGACACAGCTGAAGAATTGAAGGGTGAGGCATCGTGATGTCTGCAGCTTACTTTGAAGCACAGACCAGGAAAACATTTAGAGAGAGGAAGAGAAAATGTCAACAACCAGTGAAACCCAGGAAAATACTCACAGAAAGAGACAGACAGACAGCCAGGCAAAATGTTCACCATCGGTGACCACAGGTGCAGGTTCACTGTACTACTTGCAACTTTTACGTAGGTTTGAAATTTTTCTTTAAAAAAAAAATTTTTTTTAAACGTTTAAATTCATTTTTGAGAGACAGAGTGCAAGTGAGGGAGGGGCAGAGAGAGAGCGAGACACAGAATCCAAAGCAGGCACCAGGCTCCAAGCCATCAGCACAGAGCCCAACACGGGCTCGAACCCATGAACTGTGAGATCATGACCTGAGCTGAAGTCGGACGCCTGACCAACCGAGCCACCCAGGCGCCCCAGGTTTGAAATCTTTCCAAACAAAAGATGGAGAGAGGTTATGAAATATCGTTTACAGTATAATCCTGATTTTGAGAGAAGTCTGGAAATGTGTATACCAATATAACAGGAGTTCTATTTGGGTGATGATGTATGTGATTTTTTTTTTTTTTTTTGTATTTTCCCTATTTGCAGCTTTCCTACCGAAACAAAACAAAACAAAACAAAACGAAACGAAACATTCTCTTGGAAAATTTTAAAAACTGGTTAAAAAAAAAGTCAAGAGTACGAGTTTAGGTCATAGCTATGGTGAGGTTGTACTCCTGGGGAGCTCTTTCCTGATGAGGCCTAGAGAACTCCGTGTTTAAGGAGACTGTTCCCGTTTCTGCCTCGCAGTTTAACGCCCTCTTTTACTGGCCTGGAAAGGGTGAGGCTGGACCAACATGTCCAGCGCCGGGCAGCTCACCTCCTTCCTGGCAGCAAGGGGCCCGGCCAACTCAGGCCGCCCTCAGTCCCTGACTGACATTTCCAATCCTCAACCAACGTATGAGTGGAGATCGGTACTCGGACACCTGCAGAGCCCCACTCAGCCCCTGAAATCTGCTTCAAGCACACTACGACCATAACGGAGCACTTCCCCGTTGTAAAAAAAAAAAAAAAAAAAAAAAAGTGATTCATTATTTCTGATAGAAGTTATACACGCACTTATAGAAATCTGGAAAACAGGACAGCGCAGAAAAGAAAATGTAAACCACCCACGACCATCACCAAACCCTAGCCCTGCTGTTAATATGTCAGTGCATTTCCTTCTGGTTTTCCCTTTGGTGTTTTGACTAAGTTGAGGTCACGTTCCGAGTTCAACTTTTAAATCTGGCTTTCTGTCACTCCAGAATATCACTTAATTCTTTTTTAAGAAGACCTTCCTTGTAAATATGCCAGTGTCATTTTCTGTGGAAAGGATGTGTCTGCAGGGCATTTCCCCACTCCCCTGTGGTCGGGCCTGCTCTGTAAAGATGGTCCTTTCCACCCTGCCCCCTCCAGTCTGTGTTCCTGTAGGAATGGGACTCACTCTACTACTTTCCCAAAGTCTTTCCTCCCTGTCGGCAGAGCTTAGCTCTCAGGTGTCATGCCTGAGCAACCCCCCCTGGGGTGGCCCCCATAGCCAGGAGGGTGTGGAGAGGACTGTCCTCCCAGGGAAGCTTGTCAGGGAAGAGTGCTGGAGTCCTTGGGGCTGACCAGGTGGGGCAGGGGGGCTGGGAGCGGGGGTGACCAGGGGCAGGGCTTGGGGCTGACCCAAACCATGGGAGCTTGGGAACAGAAAAGCTCAGAGAAGTTGTCACTGGGTTCTGGGACCCAGCAGGAGCTGGGAGGGGTCGCACTGTATGGTTGGGGCCAGCCTAGCTTGAAGGAACTTTTACTTCGGCCTGATCACAGTGTTCGAATTATATCCCTTGTGGCAACCCATTTTCCGGATTGGGTCCCAGCAATAATTTGGGAAAAACTGTTTTAAAGAAGGCTTTTCCTGTTCTACTTGGTCTGAGGTGTGCTATCTGGGACTTTGCCAAAAAGTAGCCCTCCACCCCCTCCACCCCCCGCTCCAACATTTTATTTTGAAAATTTTCAAACATACAGCAGTTTTGAAAAAAAAAAAAAAAAAAAAAGTCACCGAACATCCATATACCCACAACCTAGATTCTGCCATTAACATTTTCCTATTGTTGTTTATCCCACATATCCATACATGTCCCAAAGGTTTTAATCTCATCTTGTTTTTCCCTATTTACTCCTCGTGTCTGAAACCACTTCCATTGGCCCTAAAACTAGGTGAAACTTCAAGGCAGTGGGTTATGTGGCAATCGATTCAGAGTTTCAAGCTTGCAATCATCTGTCCAAAATATTTTTGCAAAACCTGCCCCTGGGACTTTTATAAATAGCCAGTGTGAAAGGGAACCTGCCTTTGGGGCTTTAAAAGGAGGCCAGCTAGCCGCAAATATGCATCCCCACCCCCCACCCCAAGGCCTGGCTTCTGCTCCCATGCAACTTGGGGCTCCAGGCACCGTTTCCACTTTCGAGTTCTGCCATCCCTGGCTAGGTCAAACTTGATCACAAGACAGAAATTTCTGGACACCAGGAAGCAGACAGAGTGCCCCTTCCTCTCTCTGTCTCTCTCTCCCTTTATTCCTTATGGAATACAAAGCCAAGCAAGATTTGGGTTCAACCACCCACCTGTCTGCCAGAAGGCGGGCTTCTGGGTCCACAGGGCACCTGGCCCTCTGGGCCAGGGGCTGGGCAGGCAGGAACTGACGGCTCATGGCTATTTTAATTAGGGAATGAAGGACACTGAGCATCTTTCTGTTATATATACTGTACGTTTCCCTCACTCCTTCCTTGGCCTGCCCTGGATCTGTTTCTTATGCGTGAGTTCATTTTCTTTTGATTTTAAGAGTTGTCAATGTGCTGTGAATAATCTTTCCCGGTTTGTCTTTGGAGAGGAGTATTTGGAGTTGCTCACCCAGCCAGACAGAAGTTTCAAGTGTCCAGTAGCTGGACTTTTCCGCCTTCTCCCTTAGGCTTCGCTGAGGGGCAGGTGCAAAGGGCCTCAGATTCGGGGTGCAAGCTCTACAGTATGACTAGGGCACAGACAGGGGGCTCGAGCTGTGCGACAGGGCGGTCCCCAGCATCTCCGTGTGTAAAATGGGTGACAGCTGCATCTCCGCATAGGACGTGGCCTGGCACACGCTGGAAGTGTTAACCAGGCTAACCATCTTTACCACGAGATCATCGAGAAAGGCCTTCTCCCCGCCAGCATTATATTTTGAACGTCATCCGTGTTGTCTTGAACACACGAATGACTTTATTTTCAGGCTTCCTTTTAAAACTTGCCCTAGTTCCATCTATCCAGCTGCCTCTTGGACGGTTGCTCTTTTTTTTTTTTTTTTTTTTAAAGCAATCTCTATACCCAACGTGGGGCTCAAACTCACAGACCCTAGATCGAGAAGTTACAGTCTCCAGGGCACCTGGGTGGCTCAGTCGGTTGAGCATCCAACTCTTGGTTTCCGGCTCGGATCATGATCTCACAGTTCATGGGTTCGAGCCCCGTGTTGGGGTCCAACCTGACAATGCAGGGTCTGCTTGGGATTCTCTCTCTCTCTCTTGCCTCTCATTTGCTTGTGGTCTCCCCCTCTCTCTCTCAAAACAAATAAATAAACTTAAAAAAAGAGTCACACGTTCCACCAACTGAGCCAGCCAGGTGCCTTCCTAAAGATTTTAAGTAATCTTACACTTAATATGGGGCTTGAACTCACAACCTTGAGAGATCAAGAGTCGCACGCTCCACCACCTGAGCCAGCTAAGCGCTCCTGGACGGTCCCTTACTGAATCCATGTTGTTTTGACCTCCTGACCCAAAAATTTCACACCCACTTATTTATCAGCAGCAGAAGTATTATTATAATTAACTTTAATGAGCACCTACCGTGTGCCAGGGCTATGCTAAGTGCTTTGCAGGCATCATCTTATTTTTTACTATTATTTCCCCACTGCACAGCGAGAAAGCTGAGGCTGATGAGGTCGTGCCACCCGCCCCGGGTCACCAACCTGTAAGCAAAGGAGCTGGGTTTGAGCACAAGCAGTGTGGGTTCAAAGCCCGAGTTTGTAACATGCACATGCTTTTCCTCCTCCCTGCCCATCCCTCTCACACGCAGGCAAAGACTTCATTGCAGCCTGGACAGCATTAGCAAAAGAGTGGAAACCCCAAGTGTCACCAATAGGGGAAAATGACTGTGGCAGATCTGGGAGTGCCTCCTGGAAGCAATTTCTGGGATACGGTTTCAGTGCAAACAGCAGGGTGCACAATAGTGCATGGCACACTTCCGTTAAAAAAAAAAAAAAAGATTATACACATGTCTACGCTTGTATGTGTATACGCAATTTCCAAGGATTTACAAGGAGCCGTTAATTACCATTGCTTTGGGAACAGAAAATAAGGATCTGAGGAGAGAAGGAAATTGCTTCTAATTGTATACCCACTTGTATTCTTCCATTTTTTTTTTTTAAAGCAAAGTATAGAGTACTTTTTCAAGTTAAATATTTTAGGGGTGTCTGGTGGCTCAGTGAGTTGAGCGTCCAACTTCAGCTCAGGTCACGATCTCACAGCCCATGGGTTTGAGCCCCACGTGGGGCTCTGTGCTGACAGCTCGGAGCCTGGAGCCTGCTTCGCATTCTGTGTCTCCCTCTCTCTCTGCCCCTTCCCCACCTATGCTGTCTCTCTCTCTCTCTCTCTCTCTCTCTCTCTCTCTCTCTCTCTCTCAAAAATAAACAAACATTAAGAAATTTTTTTTTAATAAAATAAAATACAAATGTTTTCGTGCATCGAGTATCAGATACATCTCCACGTGGATGTTCCTTGGCAGGTAGAGCCTCAAAAATCCAAAGCTGCAACCATGGTCTTTTTCCCCAGAAGTAGCCCTCCTCCTGCTTGCCCTAAGCAGTTTAACATCCTCTGTGCCCTCAGGCACCCAAGGCAGAAAGCCAGACAGCAGGGGCACCCCTTCCCCAGAAGGAAGGCTTCCTTCCCCCGGCTCACAGTGGCCATCTCTGCACAGGCAGAATGAGGGGTGAATCCTGGACTGCCCTGCTTTTCCTGTACTGAATGCGCATTTATTTGTTACTTAAAAAAAAAAAAAAATTAACATCTTGTAAAAAACCCAACTCGAGGGTCTTCTCTTCCAGGAGCTCCCCAGGCAAGGTGGATGGATCCCTCCCGCCTCCCTCCATTCGACCTCTGTGGCACTTAAAACGCCTCAAATTACAATTGTCCTTCCCCCCCTGTCACCCTGATGGAGCTGGGGTGGGGGGGAAGCAGGGCTGTTTCAGCCACATGGATCTTTCCCGAACTTGCACCCTTGCCTGTCACTACCAAAACCAAACCAGTGGGAGTTCACTCTGTGGTGAGTCACACAGACAAACTACAGCAGGTGAATTGTGGCACAAGGGAAACTTTATTCGCAGTGGATAAGGACATCACCGGGAAGAACTTTCAAAAGCCGTGACTCTCAGAGCAGGGATGGGTGGGTTCCTGAAACTGAGGGTTAGGGAAGCCTTGTCACTGTACGCAGAGGTGGGCATGAGGTCCTGCACGCGCCCTAAGGAAACACGTCTACACATATGCTTTGTATGTCACGTAAATGAGATGAGCCCCCCCTCGGTGCAGATTTTAGTATTATGATGAAGTAACCACTGGTCCCTCCCTGGGTCACCGCACGGTCCCATGTGCACAGGCGTGAGCCGGGGGTTAAGTTCAGACTGGTCTGGTTGGCCGGGCCTCCAGAACTCTGTCTGGGCTGTCAGTCGTTACTGCCGGCAGGGTGGTTCTGGTTTCCTTCTCGGGATGTTATGCCCTTCGGGTCTTTTGCCTGAGTTAAGAGAGAAGCTGGAAAGAAGAATTTAAGGAAGAATGTGGGGCAAAGGTCGGTATGTTTGAGCAGGTGGGCAGTCAAGGTCGGGTCTTGGGAGGCCAGCCGGTGACACTCGATGCTCTAGCGGCGTCTGCTCCCTGGAGGTGTGGTCATCCTGACGTGGCTAACGGTGGTCCACGCGCACAGACCGTGAGTCCCCCGTGGTACCGTGCCTTCCGTGGGGCGCCTCCCGCAGCACGCAGGCCCCGTCGTCACGCAGTAAAGGTGTTTCGAGTACCGGCCCTGCACCGGGTGGAGCCCCGAGGACACAGTCGTGCCGCAGACAAGCCACTCGGAGAGGCTCTTGGATTAGCACAGGGCGGTCAAGGTCTGCCCCGGGGACCTTGGAGCCGGGCGGCAGGGGGGTGACGAGGCACAAAGCGGCTTCCTCTCATCTCCACCTGTGTGGCCCACAGGTTCCAGAAGCTGGAGAAGAAGGTGAAAGAGCAGGAGCACTGGACCCGGCTTCACAGGTACTCCCTGCTTCTCCAGAGAGAGACCTCCGGGAAGTGACTGGGCTCTCTGCAAGGTTGGTGGCAGGCAGGCTTCGCCCCGGGATGCTCCGAGGCCAAGAGACGAGGTGACAGAGGCCCCCAGGAGCCTAGACGGGCAGTCTGGGACCTCAGCAAGGGGAGAGGGATGATCTGGGGAGCCTCCAACCCTAAGCCGCTTGTCAGAGCCCTCGGGTGGGCAGATGTCACCCCAATAAACAGTGCTATTGTTTCCAGACTCCAAAGTCACTGTGGTGTGTGTCCTTTTGTTCCCACCCAGTCCAGACCCCAGCAAGGCCGAGTCCTAGGCCGTGTGAGGGACCCTCGCCTTCTAAGCCCAGGAGAGCCACTTTGCTCAAATGACCAAGACCCCAGGCCACCCCAGCTGCTATGTGGCCCTCTTTCTCCCCACCCACTTCCTCTCCCTCTCTGAGCTGGCTCATACACAACCTTCCTGGAATTGCTTCGGAGAGGCTGTGGAGGATCAGAGGTTGGGTGACCGTCTGAGGTCACACGGGTCTGAGAGGCGAGGTGGCAGGCAGGAACTGTGGCCTGGGACCCTGGGTGGGTGGGGTGACTGGGGGACAGGATGGGGTCAGAGAGGTGCCTCTCTTTTCTGGAAACTGCCCTTCCCAGGAAAACCGGCTGGAGGGGTCTCCGCAGCTCAAGGCCTATGCCTGCCTCTCCGAGGACACCGTGTGGTGTCTCTGAGAACTGCAGGTGGGTGACACGTCCCCGGCCTCCCCGTGGTCAACTGCACGCGGGGTTGGTGACAGGCATCTCCTTTTGTGTCGCCATCCATCTCCTCCCTTGGGACACACATGCTCCTCACTGTCCTGATCCCTCCTTCACGGCGCTGGTACTGACCGGCAGCACGTCCCCGGGTGAAGAGGTTCCCACCTGAGGCGCTCCGCCCCTCATTCTCCTGCCCGTGGAAACAAAAAACAGCAGCAAAGACAACCTTTACACCAACGGGTCCTGTTCCTCTAAACAGCAGGCACTGACTCCCTTTTGAGATGAGGGAGGAAAACTCAGGATGATGGCCTTGGCCTCGCACACCCCCTAAATGTAACAGAGGACTAACACTGATGGGGCACCTGCTGTGATGTGTCTGCTTTACAAGTACACCTTGTGAGATGTACAGATGATCATTATCCCCATTGTACAGAAGGAAAATGGAGGCTCAGGTCACTGCTCGGAACAGCCCGTATCAAGTCCTAATGGGCTTTTCCAACATCAAGTGTCAGAGACCCAGCTCTCAAACGAACTTTAGGGTTGGCTCACGTAATGTAGGACGTAATGCTTTCTGGGGAGCCGGGTCCAGGTGCTGAGTAACAACAGGAATCTCTCTCCATCTCTGTTTTGATGCCCTTTGCTTGGGTGGCAACATGACTGCCGACAGCACCCACAGCGAGTGTCCCTTTCTTTTATTTATTTTTTACTTTTTTAAAGTTTATTTTAATTTTTAAAAATGTTTTATTGTATTTATTTTTTAAATTTACATCCAAGTTAGTTAGCATATAGTGCAACAATAATTTCAGGAATAGATTCCTTTACCCATTTAGCCCATCCCCCCTCCCACACCCCCTCCAGTAACCCTCTGTTTGTTCTCCATATTTAAGTCTCTTATGTGTTGTCCCCCTCCCTGTTTTTATATTATTTTTGCTCCCCTTACGTTCATCTGTTCTGTCTTAAAGTCCTCATGAGTGAAGTCCTATGATATTTGTCCTTCTCTAATTTCGCTTACCATGATACCCTCTAGTTCCATCCATGTAGTTGCAAATGGCAAGATTTCATTCTTTTTGATTGCTGAGTAATACTCATTACATATATATATATATATATATATACACATATATATATATATATATATATATATATATATATATATATATAAAATACCAAAATCTTCTTTATCCATTCATCCATCGATGGACATTTGGGCTCTTTCCATACTTTGGCTATTGTTGATAGTGCTGCTATAAACATTGGGTGCATGTGCCCCTTCAAAACAGCACACCTGTATACCTTGGATAAATGCCTAGTAGTGCAATTGCCGGGTCGTAGGGTAGTTCTATTTTTAATTTTTTACGGAACCTCCATACTGTTTTCCAGAGTGGCTGCACCAGCTTGCATTCCCACCAACAATGCAAGAGAGATCCTCTTTCTCCGCATCCTCGCCAACATCTGTTGTTGCCTGAGTTGTTCGTGTTAGCCATTCTGACGGGTGTCAGGTGGTATCTCATTGTGGTTTTGATTTCTATTTCCCTGATGATGAGTGATGTTGAGCATTTTTTCATGTGTCGGTTGACCATCTGGATGTCTTCTTTGGAGAAGTGTCTATTCATGTCTTTTGCCCATTTCTTCCCTGGATTACTTGTTTTTTGGGTGTGGAGTTTGATGGGTTCTTTATACATTTTGGATACTAACCCTTTATCTGATATGTCATTTGCAAATATCTTCTCCCATTCCGTCGGTTGCCTTTAGGTTTTGCTGATTGTTTCCTTCACTGTGCAGAAGCTTTTTATCTTGATAAAAAGTTCCAATAGTTCATTTTTGCTTTTGTTTCCCTTGCCTCCAGAGATGTGTTGAGTAAGAAGCTGCTGCGGCTGAGGTCAAGAGGTTTTTGCCTGCTTTCTCCTCAAGGATTTTGATGGCTTCCCGTCTTACATTGAGGTCTTTCATCTATTTTGAGTTTATTTTTGTGTATGGTATAAGAAAGTGGTCCAGGTTCATTCTTCTGCATGTCACTGCCCAGTTTTCCCAGCACCACTTGCTGAAGAGACTGTCTTTACTCCATTGGATATTCTTTCCTGCTTTGTCAAAGATTAGTTGGCAATACGTTTGCGGGTCCATTTCTGTGTTCTCTATTCTGTTCCATTGATCTGAGTTTGTTTTTGTGCCGGTACCATACTGTCTTGATGATTACAGCTTTGTAATACAGTTTGAGGGGCGCCTGGGTGGCTCGGTCGGTTAAGCGTCTACTTTGGCTCAGGTCATTATCTCCCGGTTCATGAGTTCGAGCCCCACATCAGGCTCTGTGCTGACAGCTCAGAGCCTGGAGCCTGATTCAGATTCTTTCTCTCTCTCTCTCTCTCTCTCTCTCTCTCTCTCTCTCCCCGCCTCTACCCTGCTCACACTCTGTCAAAAATAAATAAACAATTAAAAAAAAAGTGTCATACAGCTTGAAGTCTGGGATTGTGATGCCTCCTTTTTTGGTTTTCTTTTTCCAGATTGCTTTGGCTATTCAGGGTCTTTTCTGGTTCCACACAAATTTGAGGATTGTTCTAGCTCTGTGAAGAATGCTGGTATTATTTTGATAGGGATTGCATTGAATATGTAGATTGCTTTGGGTAGTATTGACATTTTAACAATATTTGTTCTTCCTATCCAGGAGCACGGAATATTTTTTCCTGTGTGTGTGTGTGTGTGTGTGTGTGTGTGTGTGTGTGTGTGTGTTCTTCAATTGCTTTCATAAGCTTTCTATAGTTTTCAGTGTATAGATTTTTCACCTGTTTGGTTAGATTTATTCTTAGGTATTTTACAGGTGTTGGTGCAATTATAAATGGGATTGATTCCTTGATTTCTCTTTCAGTTGCTTCATTGTTGGTGTATAGGAATGCAACTGATTTCTGTGCATTGGTTTTATATCCTGCAACTTTGCTGAATTCATGGATCAGTTCTAGCAGTTTTTTGGTGGAATCTTTAGGGTTTTCCATATAGAGTATCATGTCATCTGCCAAGAGTGAAAGTTTGACTTCCTCCTGACTGATTTGGATGCCTTTTATTCCTTTGTGTTGTCTGATTGTTGAGGCTAAGACTTCCAATACTACGTAGAATAACAGTGGTGAGAGTGGACATCCCTGTGTTGTTCCTGACCTTAGGGGGAAAGCTCTCAGTTTTTCCCCATTGAGGATGACATTAGTGTTGGGTCTTTCATATATGGCTTTTATGATCTTGGGGTATGATCCTTCTCTCCCTACTTTCTTGAGGGTTTTTATCAAGAAAGGATGCTGTATTTTGTCAAATGCTTTCTCTGCATCTATTGAGAGGATCATGTGGTTCTTTTCCTTTCTTTTATTGATGTGATGAATCATGTTAATTGTTTTGCAGATATTGAACCAGCCCTGCATCCCAGGTATAAGTCCCACCTGGTCGTGGTAATTTTTTTTAATGTATTGTTTGATCTGGTTGGCTAATACCTTGTTGAAGATTTTTGCATCCATGTTCATCAGGGAAATTGGTCTATAGTTCTCCTTTTTCATGGGGTCTTTGTCTGGTTTTGGAATCAAGATAATGCTGATTTTATAGAGTTTGGAAGTTTTCCCTCCATTTCTATTTTTTGGAACAGCTTCAAGAGAATAGGTGTTAACTCTTTCTTAAATGCTTGGTAGAATTCCCTTGGAAAGCCATCTGGTCCTGGACTCTTGTTTTTTGGGAAATTTTTGATTACTAATTCAATTTCTTTACTGGTTATGGGTCTGTCCAAATTTTCTATCCCTGTTTCAGTTTTGGTAGTGTATATGTTTCTAGGAATTTGTCCATTTCTTCCAGATTGCCCATTTTATTGGCATATAATTGCTCACCATATTCTTATTATTATTTGCATTTCTGCAGCGTTGGTTGTGATCTCTCCTCTTTCATTCTTCCTTTTATTTATTTGGGTCCCTTCCTTTTTCTTTTTGATCAATCTGGCTAGGAGGTGATTTTTTGTTAATTCTTTCAAAGAACCAGTTTCTGGTTTCATTGATCTGTTCTACTGGGTTTTTTGGTTTCAATAGCATTGATTTCTTCTCTAATCTTTATTATTTACTGTCTTCTGCTGGTTTGGGGTTTATTTGCTGTTCTTTTTTCAGCTCTTTAAGGTGTAAGGTTAGGTTGTGTATCTGAGACCTTTCTTCCTTCTTTAGGAAGGCCTGGATTGCTATATAGTTCCCTCTTATGACTGCCTTTGCTGTGTCCCAGAGGTTTTGCGCCGTGGTGTTGTCATTCTCATTGGTTTCCATGTACTTTTTAATTTCCTCTTTAACTTCTGGATTAGCCCATTTGTTCTTTAGTAGGATGTTCTTTAGTCTCCAAGTATTTGTTATCTTTCCAAATTTTTTCTTGTGGTTGATTTCGAGTTTCACAGAGTTGTGGTCTGAAAATATGCACGGTATGATCTCGATCTTTCTGTACTTGTTGAGGGCTGATTTGTGTCCCAGTATGTGATCTATTCTGGAGAACGTTCCATATGAACTGGAGAAGAATGTATATTCGCAAATGTCCCTTTCTTGATGGTTCCAGCAAAGTCCGGAGCCTGCTTCTCACTGGCCCAAATGTGGTCTCATGCCTGAACCACTCCGTGCTGACCGTGTGGGCCTGTGTCACGTGCCCATCCCTGGAGCAATGCAGAGGGGGTGCCCACTGAAGCTAAGGAGGGGAGAGCACTGTCTGAAGAAAGAAAAATGCCAGACCTCAGGGGAAGAAGGCAGGAGGGGTGCTAAGCTTGGCCAAGACCTCAGAGGTGGCCCTGTCCACTCTCCAAAGTCACATATTGCCAACACCAGGACACCTCCCCATCTCCTAGTGTGTGTGGGGAGGGCAGGAATGGGAGAGAGGAGCTGGGGCATTCGAAAGAAGCCTCACAGGCCAGGTCCAAGGGAGGGAGGAGGGGGAAGAGAGGAGGGTGGAGGGCAGAGGGCCCGGCAAGGCTCCGGGGAATGGGTGGAAGGGGCCTGAGCCACGCTGAGCTGGGGACCCACGGCTCTAGCCCCACTCGGGGCTGGTGCACCAGCGGTCCCCAAAGAGGAGCTTGCCCACTGGGCAAAGGGACCCCTCAGAAGCACCAAGAACCCTGGGTCTCCTCAGGGGAGGCTGGAACCAGTGTGAGTGGAAGGAGCACCCAAGGCGCAACATTTGGGAGGTAGGGCCCTTAGGGTTGTGCAAATGCAGGGATGACATGTGGGGGGTCAGGGTGGGCTCCTGGCCTCACTCCGGGGTAAGTGGGGCTTAGCGGTTAAGGCTAGCTTCCCTCCTCAGCCCGGGGCCACCTGGTTCTCCAGATCCAGGCCCTTGCAAAATCCTGGCGCATCCACATGCCCTTTGGACGGACCTGCTTATTTGGTACCGCGTGGCCAGAGGGACACTGGGCTGGCCCTCCTCCAGACGCACCAGCCACCCACCCAAGGCAGGGGACCCCCCCCCCCTCAGTCCTACGCCTAGGACCTTAGGACGGGCCCATGCAGACAACTCATGACCACCTCCCCCATCCCCGCGTTGGGGGGGGGGGGGGGTCCACCCTGTGATCCCTGCAGCCTGTCCTTGAATCAATGTCTTGAACACAGAGCCGTCGGCTTAGCTGCCCCGCCTTAGAACCTGGCCCAACCAGCACCTACACAGTACAGTTTCCCCAGCGGGAGCAACATGTAGGCTCAGTGGGCAGAATGTTCGCTGCCGGCAATAACACTGGTGGCCACGGTGCAGTGGGGCCTTATTTTACACCCCCAGCCTCCCCCCTCCCCCCCCCCCCCAACACACACGCTTGCCCGCCAGGACTGTTCCAAACACCTGACTGGTCAACTGCCTCCCACCGTTGTCCCCGTCCCAACGGCCAGGTACTAGCTCTGTGAAAAATGCCCTGTTTTCTGTGCTTTAGTGTCCCGATCTGTTAAATAGGTATAAGCGCACACACCTGCCCGCCTCACCTGCGGCGACTTGAGGTTAGACGGTGAACTGAAAGCCTTTAACACAGAGCCCGGCTCGGGTAACCAACCGCTCTGCCCATCCGACCCGGCCGGCCGGGACAGCAGCTCTCCCGAAGGACGCAGCGCCGCGGGCCAGCGGCCCCGTGGGGCACCCGGTGCCCACGCCACGCTCCGGCTCCCGCCTTCCAGCAGGCACGCGCCCCCGCCGCGCCAGGCCAGGGCACCCTGGCAGGGCCCCGGGTGAGGTGCCACCACCTAGCCTCCGTCCCAGAGACAGGCCGGCGTTCAGCTGTCGCCTAAACCGTGCGCCCCGGGGGAGGCACACAGGCGCCGCACTCACATCCGGGTCCCCAGCCAAAGCGGCCACCCACCCTCCGCTCCGGCGCGTCGGCTAGCCTCTTCCTTCCTTAACTCTCCCACCAACTGGCCACTTGTCACAGGTGCTGAGAACCAAGCGAGCGCACGCTGTCACCTACCTGGACGGTGCTCACTGACGTAGGCCTTGGGACGCGTACACAGGGTCTCCTCCCCGGGGCGGGCGGCGCCGGCCCAGCGAGGGGGCGCGGGCGCAGGCGCAGGAGAGGTGGGAGGAGCCCCCTTCCCATCCGCCGTCCTCCGTCTCATTAGCAGAGACGTGTTAATGAAAATTCACACCGAGGTGCTGATAAACAGTGGGCCTCGCCGGCTCCGGGAGGGAGGAGAATGCTCTCCGCAGGGGAGGGCGCTGGCCGATGAGCCCCACTTAGCTGTGAAAAGACTTGCTAATAACTTTAATTCCCCATCCGAAACCGCAGGGCCTTTGCCATGCAAACAGATTTTCTAACTTGGGTAGGGCCCCTGGAAAAGACTTCTCGCTCTGCTCCAGTTAGGGTCCTGGGAGGGGAGAGCAAGATGAGGGGCGAGGTGTGGGAAAGGGGGTGATCAGCGGAGGTGTGAGGTCAGCCCCCCTGCAGGGCCTCTGCTTTTGGATCCCGCTCTGTGCGGCCAAATGCCGGCCAGGGTGCGTGCGCCTGGACGCCTGAACGTCACATTGGTGCCCCCCGGCTACGCCGAATTCCTGCCCCTCCCGGCCTGGGCCCGAGCACTGGAACTGATCTCTGAGGTGGTTTCAAAACAAACCTATCTGTACCGACGGATAAACAGATAAACCGTGGTATATCCGTGCAATGGAGTATCACTGGGCAATAAAAAGAAATGAAATACTGATGCACCTAGGCCACACGGATAAACCCGGAAAACGTTAAATGAAAGAAGCAGGGCACAAAAGGCCTCTATTGTGTGATTCCAGTTACACAAAATGTGTGGAACCGGCCAATCTATGGAGACAGGAGGTAGATGCCTGGGCTGGAGAGGGGGGGGGGGGGGGGGGGGGGGGCGTGGGTCATGGGGAGCACCTGCTAATGGGCACAGGGTTTCTTTCCCTGGTGATGAAAATGTTCTCGATTTAGACAGTGGTAATGGTTGCATTACTACGAATATACTAAAGTCACTGAATTATAAGGTTGAATTTCATGGTATGTAAACTATATCTCAATAAAGCTACTATAAAAAACAAATGCTAAGGCCTGTGTTTCAAAGTTGCTTGGCAGGGAGGGGAGAACTTGGTATCCATAGAGGGCTGGGGGACCCTTGGGCAGAGGCTACATCCCCTAGCCTCACCTCAACTCCCCCACAAGGCTTGACTGCTTACCAGACCCCTTGAGCCAAGCCAGGCCCCTTCTGGGTCAAGGCTTCCTTCTTCCCCATACACTGCATCCCTGATCTGAACCCAGCAATGCAGACACGAGTGTGGTTCCAGGTCAGCTATGTGGATTTGGAGGCAACCCCATGAGCCTCTCCACTCTAGCTAGGCCTCTGGGAGGTCACAGTTAACTCGGGACTGACTCATAAAATGTTAATGTCCCTAGCCCACCTGGAAGAGAAAGCAGAGTGAAGGCAGATAAGAAAATCCCAAGGTCCAGGCCACAAAGCTCCAGTACAGGGGAATAAGGACTTGGGATGCATGGAACGAGTCCTTGGAGCTGGTGTCCTCTCAGACCCCAGAGCTGGCAAAACCTGACCAGGGAGAACTTGGGATTCTGAATTCATACCGACCCTGAGTGCTGACCCTCAGTAAAATCGTTATTTGGGTATAAAATGTGTAAAGGACCTGATGATGCACAGTAATTACTAAGAAAACGTATTTTCTACACAGATACTTTGCTTTTAATGCACCTCCCACCGGGTTCAAGGAAAAGGGGGACAGGCTCCACGGCTACCACTTTCTCACATACAGCATCTTCCCGCTCCAGGCTGGCCTTCCTGGAATAGGACAGGCTAAGCCAGGGCAAAGGGGAAAGGGTCTGGGCCTTTGTGCTTTGAGGGCTGAAGACTGCCAGAAACTCTCTTAATTCTCCTAGGTTCTTCTTTGGAGAAGGGGAGGGAGCTTTGTGTCCATGCGAAGGAAGAAGAAACGGTCAACTGACACCAGCACAGTTTATTCACAAATAAATAAATACATAGTAGGCAGGCGCCCCCTGCCTGCCTCCAAGGGTCAACCTATGGGTCCCTCCATTGCTGGAGGGGCTGGGGAGCGTTGTCTTGGGTGGGGACGGGCTCTCACTCTCAGGAATGCCCATGCCAGTATCGCAGGTGCCCTCTCCTAGGAAAGGGAGCCTGGAGAGGGACCGTTTTGAAGGTGCTGAAAGCCAAAAGGGCCTCGATGCTCACAGGGCGCCAATTGTACGTCGTCACTTCGACTCAGGCCGGCGGCCACTCCAGAGGCGAGAGGGGCATCCAGGTCTCCAGCAGGGACAGCACGTCGCCGGGAAAGAGCTAGGGGGAGAGGGTATAGAGTTACCTTCAGCGCTGGCCGCCACGCGTGGGTGTCCGCGCTCGTAGGTTCCACTCGGGCACAAGAGCCTCTCCCCTGCGTGTCCTCTCCCTCCCCTCGCCGCTTGACCGCCCCAGGCACACTGACTACGCTGCTCGGGACAGCAAGCAAACAAGGCCAGGCTGCCGGCGGGGATGCCGCAGGAGGCCTGTGAGCGGCGGACGCGGACGACAGGTAGCAGCACCCACGATGGCCCCGTGGATGGGGGGAGAGAGTCCCGCGCGGGGAAGGAAGTACTAACCGGAGACGAGGGACTCGGCTCCATTGCCTGCGATTCCGAACACGCCGCCTCGTCATAAAGCACTGGCGGGTCGCGCGGCTGCGGCGCCGCTAGTTCTCCGAGACAGGCCGGCGGGGACCCCCAGGACGCGGAGGGGCTGGCGGCTGAGCGCAGAAGCTGGGCGCGCGCCTCCACCTGCACCTGCACCTGCGTCTGCGCGGGGCCGCCGTCGGGGCAGAGCGGGCAGCCCCGAGGCACCGCCGCGTCGCTGCGCCGCCGGCGCCGGCGCTGCAGGCTCTCCTCGCTGAGGCCCAGCACCGCCGACAGGTGGCCGATGTAGCGGATGGCCAGGCGCAGCGTCTCGATCTTGGTGAGGCTCTGGCCGGCGGGCGCCACGGACGGCGGCAGAAAGCGGCGCAGCTCGTGCAGGGCGCGGGCGAGCGTGCGCATGCGCAGCTTCTCGCGCTCGCTGGCGCTCTGCCGCTGCCCGGAGCCCAGGCGGCTGCTGCGCGCGCCGCGCCTCCCTGCGCCCCGGGCTCCGGCGGCCGCGTGGGTGCCGGGCCGTCCGGGGCTCAGCTCGGGGCTGCCGGCCGGGACGCTGCCCCAGGAGTCCGGGGACGAGGCGGGGGAGCAGCCGCAGTCCCTGTCGGAGGGCGGCAGAGGCAGAGGCCGAGGCGGGCCCCAACCCGGGAAGAGGAGCCAGGACTCGGAGAGCGGCGGGCACAGGGACTGGGCCATGGCGGCGGCGGCGCATCTGCGGACCGGCGCCCGGCGACCGCTTTATCCCGAGCCCGAGGTGTGAAGTGGCCCCTTCCAGGCCGCATCAGCACTTCAAAGCGGGCTCGGGGCCTGGAGGGGGCGGGGCCATACCCTTTGAACCAACGGGGGTGGGGGGGTGCTGAAGGTGCGGGCCCCTTGGCCGTCCCAGGTCGGGCCCCACCTGGGCCCTCGCATGGGCACCGGAGCCAGCCACTGGGGCCTCTTGCCCGCGCTGCCTGGCGTGTTGGGCCAGCCCAGCAGGTCAGAGGAAGCGCGGTCCGGGGAACTGGAAGTACAGTACCTGGGCTTGGGGCTGCCTTCGCCTGTTGGGACCTTATGCAGATTCTTACGCTTTCTTGCAAATTCGTTCCCAGTTTGTATAACGGGAGCCTTGAGGCATACTGCAGCCAGGTCTGCAGAATGAATAGGATGGGGACCCGGAGTGGGGCCCTGATCCCTGCTAGAGGTGAAAGGAGCAGTAATCCATTTCTCCTCTGAGGCAGACCGGTCCTGGACGTGGCCTTACCTGGTGGTGGTGATCGGGGGTGGGGGGACGGAGGGAGCACTATGAGGAAACTATCCCAGGCAAATCCAACAAGCTGGCCAAGTATGGCCACGTTGCTGGACCGTGTGAGCTGAGGGAGGGGAAGCCTCAGGCCCTCTAGGGCACCTTCTCCCTGGCAGGATCAAGGGCTTGGCAAGCTGCCACCACTGGCCACCAGTTGGCGTCCTACCATTTGGAGGCAGGTATATCAGGTTTTGCCATCGAAATGTGAGTGGACACGACATAGAAAAATGCACGTAACAAAATTCATACCCCTCCGTAATAAAACTTCTCAGCCAACTAGCAATAGAGGGGAACCGTCTCAACCTGATAAAAGGCATCCACAAAGAGCCCACAGCTAATATCATAGTAAATAGTGGAAGAGTGAATGCTTTCCCATAATGTTGAGAACCAGGAGGGGATGTCTGCTCCTCCCCAGGCCTACTCGACAGTGCGCCGGAGGGCCTGGCTTGTGCAAAAACAGAAAAGCATACAGATTGGAAAGGAAGAGACTAAACCGTCTCCACTTGGCAACAAGACTGTCTACGTAGGAAATCTCAAGGAACCGATACTGCCTGCCTGATCCCTCAGGAGTTTGAGTTTACACCTTGTCGTGATAGCTACTTCAGGCACAGATGTCTGTTGTCCACCCAGACTGTGAAGTACCTGGTGCGTAGCACGTCTTCAAGAGAAGCGGTATATAGGGTCTCTTCCAGTGTGAGGGGTCTAACATTTTGCATCCCCGATGCCTTCTAGCCCTGTGACTGCCGGGTGAGCTGGTCTGTAGCAAAGAAGGCCAAGTGGTTTAGCAGCTTCTCCCTGGGCATCTCTGCCCCCCACCGTCCCCCGCCCTCGCCTCTTTTATCTTCTCCTGCCCTCGGCTTCTTCCAGCACCTTCTACACCCCCTTCCTCTGCAGTCTGTCCCAGCGGCCCCAGAATGCTTACACCCACGGTCACATCCAGGAGAGGCAGTCCCAACCCACCCCTGGGCAGAAGGGGAGCTTCTCCCCTTCCTAGGGGGGACCTAGGTCTTCCTAGGACCCATTCCCAAGGAGAGTCTGGTCCAGGAGAGCCCTCCCAGCTTGAAGCTGTCAGTAGGGTCTCCTTTTGGACCCTGCTCGATGGATGCCCTCCTGGGGCTCCAGATCCAAGCTAAGAAGCTGGTATTGCAGCCCAGTGGCTGGGCTCTTTTGATCCCACCGGACCCAAGGGGACAAACCGTTGGGACTTGGTAGAGTATGTTGTGCACTCAGGCAAGGGGTAGGGGTGGGGGGGGGGGGGGCTGAATAAAGACCCATCAAGCAGGAGGGATTGCATCTGAGAGGGCTCAGAGCCTCTGCTGCCAACCTTCTGAATGTTAAAGGAGCAAAAAAAAAAAAAAAAACAACCCTCCAATCCCCACAGAATTCTGATTTCCACTTTGTAGCTAATTGAGGAAACTCGGCACAACCCAAAAACTCCTAGGCAATCAGCCACCCTTTTGCTTTACTTTCATCTCTGAAAATACAGTATGTGCGTGTGACCGGAAAGTCAAAAGCTCAACAGGTAATGAAGGGTGTAACAAAGTTCATTACTATCCCCGCCTCTGAGGCCTGCCATTCTGTGTCCAGAGGAAACCACCGGTGCCGGTTTGTTATTGTAAAAGCACAAAATCAACCAGACATGTTTTGGACAACAGGCCGTGTGTGTGGGAGGCAGACTGTTTATCCTGAAAAAACGCAGCTCTGTCTCCTGAGGATTCTCACATCTGGGACCTGAGGTTTGACATCCCTTGGGCACCTGCCACGGAACCACCAAGAGGTCTGGAGCAGGGGAGGACACCGTGAGGGGTGCATGGCAGGCTGAAGGAGGGCTAAAAAGGTCCCAGGGCCAGTGTGGAGTCAAAGAGCCCACAAAAAGGGCATGAGAGAGGTGGGGCAGATGGCAGGGTTCCACCCCCGACCCCAACCTTGGCGTCTTCAGCCCTAAAGGCTGCCACCTGGGAGTCCCTCCCTCTCCTGCTGCCCTTGGGGTGTCCAGGCCCAGTTTGTACAAGGGCCACGGCCAGTGGGCCCGATGGAGCTAAGCTGGGGAAGAGGAGGGACCCCCCCCCCCCAACCTGGGGCCTGGGCTCCACCACCTCCTGTCAGTCGCCTCCCTTTTGCCTCTCCCCCCATCACCTTTGATCTCCTTATCGCCAGCCTCTCCTGTGGGTTCATTTGGGAGCTGCCCCCGTTAATGAGTTCTCCGGGCTGCAGGGCCCACACGCCCTCCCGCTGGGGTGAGGACTTCACACCTCTGGGGCCTGTGTTTTGACAAGTGCCGGTGCCAGTGGCTCCCCCTCCCCTGGCCCGAGCCTGCCTTCGCCTGCCAACGTGTAAGGCTGGGAAATGAGGCCTCGGGGCAGCCCCACTGAGCAGAGGTGAGAGTTCAGTTGCAGTCCTTGGCCGGGGTGGGGGCGGGCAGAGCAGGGCGGCATCCTCCAGGGCGGGGGGCCGGGGTCTCTCAGCCTTCCCGCTAGGAACCAGCCCGCTCCTCGGCCCAGCCTGGGTCCTGGACACCGCACCCCCCCCCCCCCCCCGCCTCAATGCCCTCATTTCCCGGCCAGCCCTTCTGACACAGGAGTGCTAATCAAAGGTGCTATGTCAATAGCCCCTTGGAGCCCCTAATCCCTGGCCCGCCGGAGCCAGAGGCCCCAGGAGAAGGAAGCAGCCCCCTGTACCGCCAGCCTGCTTAGCATCAGCAGGCGCATCTCCTGGGAAGCTCCTAATTCAGGTGCCCCTGCTTGCTGAGATCTTCCCACCACACCCCAGCACCCGCCCGAGGCAGCCCCTTCATTGTTGTTTAAGGAGCTGCCACCTCCAGGCAGCCTAGAACACCCCTCTGGAGTGTGGCCAGCGTGGGCCAGCATAGAGTCCCCATCCTGCCATGTAGCACCTGTGTCATGTGGGTAACTCTCCATCTCGGGGCCCACACAGCTTCTGCCTCTGGGCCAGGGGGTAATGCCTGCTGTGCTGACATATTGTAAGGATCGGATCAGAGTATACGGACGGGGCTTTGGGCAACACCCACGGGCACGCTTGCTGCCGTCGCTGGGGCCTGGCTGGGTCACAGCTGACAACCACGTGGCTATGTGGGCGTCTCTGCCTCCCTGTGTATGTGAGGGAATGGGGCGTAGGGAGGTTGTTCTAGGTCACGTGGCTAGCAGGGGCAGAGCTGGGGCCTGTTTGCCTGTGTGTGGGGCCAAAGCCCGGGTTCTCTCCTCCCCACCACCTCTCCTGTCTCCTCTGGAAGACGTGGGGGCCCCCTACCTCCCAGAGGCAGCCCCGAGAGTGAGGGTGCTGGCGTGGGAGGAGACTTCCCCAGAGACCTCAAGTGCCCACAACATCTTGTCACAAGTCACAGGGACCATGGGAGACGTAAGAATAAAAAGGTTTCCACACCCACCCTGGACCTGCTGCACCAGAGCTGGAGAATCTGGGTATGAAAAGTACCATGTCCGGGGTGCCTGGGGGGCTCCATCGGTTAAGCGTCCGACGGGCTCAGGTCATGATCTCACAGTTCGTGGGTTCTAGCCCCGTGTGAGGCTCTGTGCTGACCGCTCAGAGCCTGGAGCCTGCTTCGGATTCTGTGTCTCCCTCTCTCTCTGGCCCTCTCCTGCTCGTCCTCGATCTCCCTCTGTCAAAAATAAACATTAAAAAGGAAAGAAAGAAAAGTACCGCTTCCCCCAGAATTATGAAGCTCGGCCACTTTTGAGAAGCAGTGCCCTATAGTGGCATGGCCACCCCCACCCCAATCCAGAGAGTGGAGAAAGCACTGGGCGTGTCCAGCCCCCCATCATGGTTCCTAAACCCCCGTGGGTCATGGGTGGATGTGGCTGCGGCCACCTGGAGCCCCAAAGCAGTCAGGGGGCTCAGCAGGAAGGCCCCCGACTTCTCCGCCACCTCCCTCCTTCCCCAGCAGCCTCCCAGCTGAGGCCCCAAGGCTCCCAGGGAGACCCTTCCAACTAAGATCACCCCCTGTCCTCACACCTTTAGCTCCCGGAGCCTCTGAGTTGGCGAGCCATATGGAATAGATTATTCCAGACCTGAGATAATCTGATTATCTTGGTCATGGATCAGCTGGATGCTCAGCCAGTGGAAGTCACAGGAGGCAGAGGGGTGATGAGGAGGGAGGGGGTGGCAAGAAAGGAGAGAGATTTGGCGGATTCCAGGAGAGACTCAAGGGGAAGTGGCCGAATCCGCAGTTCTGGGAGCGGGGCTGAGGGCGCAGGGGGAGCAGACAGTGCCTCTCTCGTAGGGGAGTCACATTTATGCTTCTTTGCTTCCTCTGGGTAAGTGGAGGAGGATGGCAGCTTTCTAGGATAATGTGGGGAAACCAAGGCATAAAGGGGTTAAGGAGGGGAACCAGCCCAAAGCAGAGATGCAGACACGTGGGTGTGGGGAAGCCTGTCACGTGGCACCTTGGTTTCCCCAACTGTAAAATGGAGCCAGGACTCTCCACTGCCTGCGCTGGTTGGAAGGTTCCCTTCCCAGGCCAGAGAGTTGACGTCTGGGTGGACAGTTGTGGACCAGTGTCCTCAAATTCCCAGCCACTGCCAGCAGAGGGCGCTGCCCAGCCGCCTGGGATTTGGGGATCTGAGCCGGGCGGACCTGCCTGTAACAAGCCTTTGTTCTAGGGCCAGGGTCAGGCACCAGGAACCAGAGATGCAGGGGCTGACTTAAGAAGTGGGTGAAGCCAGCTCAATGCCAGTGTGATGGGCTGTGGGACTCCCAGATATGCCACTTGCCCTCGCTGGAGCCCTGCCTGCTCATCTGTTCACTGGGAAAAACATACAAGTGTGCAGAGAAGCAGAGGGACAGAGCCCAGAGGAGTGAGGAGAAGGGGGACAGGCCAGGAGGGAAGGGCCCAAGCAGGGCTCAGGTCCCCCGACCTTCCCTATATGCTCCTGGGAGCAAAGGCTGAAAAAAAGACCACAAGCCGCTGGAAACTCTAAGCAGCGGATGCCTTGGGCTCAGTGCCCTTGCCGAGTCCCCGCTAAGGATATGCAGGTCTAGCTCAGCTGCTGACCGAGGCCATGTCCAACACCAGCCCCTCCAGGAAGCACAAGATAGACCTCCCTCCAGGCAGGATGGACAGTTCTGGGGTTCCTTGTAACCCCACCCCTACCCTTGCTGACCACTCGCAACAGTGTGGTGAGGTGTCAGGACTGCGATGAGCCCCCCACCAGGTCACCGGGCGGCTCGGGCCCTCAGCCAACTCAGCAGGAGAAGGAGGGTACCCCCCCGAGGCATCTGACATCAGGCCCAACAAAAAGCAGAGGGGAGGGGGGTGCTTGGGCTGTTCAGCCAGCTAAGCCTCCGGCTCTTGATTCTGGCTCAGGTCACGATCTCATGGTTTGTGAGTTGGAGCCCCATGTCGGGCTCCGCGCGGACGTTGAGGAACCTGCTTGGGATTCTCTCTCCCGCTTTTTCTGCCCCTCCCCATTGCAGGCACGTTCCCTCTTGCTCTCAAAATAAACTTAAAAAAAAAAAAAAAAAAGCAGAGTGGGGGCTCCTAGGACTGAACTGAACACCTGGCCAGCACCTGGGGGAGTGAGCCGACTCCGGGCAGAGGATTCTTTGCCAGAGGCGGGGGGGACAGGGACGTCCCTGGACAGAATGGAGAACATCTAGGGGGAGGGGACAGAGCTTAAAGCGACCAGATAACTAAATCACACAGAAGGGTCTTACCTGGTCAGTACAGATGACGTGCTAAAGACTGAGGGAAAGGATGAACTCAGTCCTCTGTTCTCGAGGCTCCCTCAGCAAGAGAAATCCAAGATCAGCCCCTGGCCTGAGCCAAGGGAACCTCCTTCCCCCTTGGAGATGGTGCCCCAGCCCGAGAATGCACTGGCACGGCATGGCACAGGTGGCCGGGCTAGCTGGGGCCCCCAGCCGGGCTGGCTGCCCAAAACCAGGTTAGCCTCGACAGCCCACCTCCGGGGCTTCTCCGAGGCCAGCCTACAACTTCAGAACAGCCTCAGCACGCCCTCTGCCCGGCGGTTTCCCTGGCGGGAATTCATTCTGGTTAGAAAAGACCGAAAGGCGCCCATGAAGACACACCGCTGGGTGGCAGAACCAAGTTCTAGAAGAATCCATCCAGTAGGACACCACCACCGATCCACGCAAAAACAAGATAGAACACAGATCTAAAAAACAACCCCGCACAGAAAGTCATCGAACAATACCGTGCGTGTTCGAAGGGTCTACTGTGCGCACGTGTGTACGAGCACAGACAAGTCTCACACAGTAGGAGTCTCAGCCAATCTGTGGGTGACTACGGGACTTACTCGGTGGGTGGGCGGGGACAGGTCTGGGTTCTGGAAGGTGGTCAAGGGAGACTTTCATCTCATCTGGAATGCTTAATTTTTTCACAAGGAGTTTGCACTCGTTTATTACACGTGCAACTTATCTTTTTAAAAAAATTTTTAAAATGTTTTTATTTATTTTTGAGAGAGAGCCAGAGTGCAAGCAGGGGAGGGGCAGAGAGAGAGGGAGACACAGAATCCAAAGCAGGCTCCAGGCTCTGAGCCGTCAGCACGGAGCCGGACACGGGGCTCAAAGTCACGAACCGCGAGATCATGACCTGAGCCGAAGGTGGACACTTAACTGACAGAGCCGCCCAGGCGCCCCTTACACATGCAACCTAAAAATAATTTTTTAAATGTAGGTATCAGGATGTCCCTGTGTGGAAAACTGTAAGGCATCTCAGTGTGCACCAGGGAACTTCTCGGCTAACCTGCTACCACCACATCATGGGAGCACTAGGCGTGCCCTAAACATCTCATCGCAGAAATACATCTACTGACGATACGGAGAATGTGGATACGTTAGAAGAGTCGGTCACAAAACCACAGGCTCTCTTCATACCCAAAGAACTTGGAAGCAGGCACTAGAACAGGGATTGGGACACCAACTTTTGTAGGAGCATTAAGGCACAAGAGCCAAAAGGTGGAAACGAACCAAATGTCCAGCAACGGATGAATGGAGAAACAGAATGTGGTCTGTATGTGCAATGGAGTATTTTTCAACCATGAACAGGAATGAAGTTCAGGCACACGCTAACCCATGGACAAACCCTGAAGGCATGAAAGGAAGCCATATGCGGGGCACCTGGGTGGCTCAGTCGGCTAAGTGTCCAATTCTTGGTTTTGGCTTAGGTCATGATCTCATGGTTCGTGAGTTCGAGCCCCGTGTCGGGCTCCTCGCTGACAGTGTGGAACCTGCTTGGGATTTTCTCTCTCTCTCAAAATAAATTAACTTCTAAAAAGTAAAGTAAGTCAGACACAAAGAAAAAGTACTGTATGATTCCACTTCTGCGAGGCACCTAGAACAGACAGATTCATAGAGACAGGAAGTGGTTGAGAGGTTACCAGGGACTGGGGGTAAAGAGAGTTCTTCCTTGATGGGTCCAGAGCTTCTACGTGAGGTGATGAAAACTTGTGGAAAGTGACGGCTGCCTAACACTATGACTATAATGAATGGCACTGAATTGCACACTTAAAAATGATTAAGATGGGGGCGCCTGGGTGGCGCAGTCGGTTAAGCGTCCGACTTCAGCCAGGTCATGATCTCGCGGTCCGTGAGTTCGAGCCCCGCGTCGGGGTCTGGGCGGATGGCTCAGAGCCTGGACCCTGTTTCCGATTCTGTGTCTCCCTCTCTCTCTGCCCCTCCCCCGTTCATGCTCGGTCTCTCTCTGTCCCAAAAAAAATAAATAAACGTTAAAAAAAAAATAAAAAAAAAATGATTAAGATGGCAAATTTTATGTTAAATATATTTTACCCCAATTAAAACAATTTTAGGTACTATACACACAGAACTGTTGAATTATACACTTTACACAGGTCAACGTATGATGTGTGAATCAAATCCCAATAAAGCTGGTATGAAAAATAAAACATATACCAGAAGCTTCAAAAAATGGAAAAACTAAAACAGAAGAAACCCCGACACACTTTCTCTTGATGCGTCTATCTCTATGTTCACGTACTTGCAGGGAAGCCTGGAAAAGGACAGGATACAGGGGCAGGGTCCGTGCTAACCTGGGGCCAACCTAGTGTTAACCTGGTTCTCTCCGGCAGGATGCAACCAGGGGCCTTTTAAAATTCCCTTCTTTTTGGGATGCCTCGGTGGCTCAGCCGGTGAAGCGACCTAGGAGGCTTGATTTCAGCTCAGGCCACGACCTCACAGTCCACGAGTTCAAGCCCCAAGTCGGGCTCTGCACTGACAGCACGGAGCCTGCTTGGGATTCTCTCTCTCCTTCTCTCTTTGCCCCTCTCTTGGTCTCTCTTTGTCTCTCAAAATAAATAAATAAACCTGAAAATAGAATAAAATTCCCTTCTTTTTGATTGTCTGCATTTTCTCACTTTCCTGAAATGAGAATGCATTGCTTTGATAATTAAATGAAAGAAAAGGAAGGAAGGAAGGAAGGAAGGGAGGAAGGAAGGAAGGAAGGAGGGAGGGAGCAGAGGGAGGGAGGAAGGAAGGGAGGGAGCAAGGAAGGAATGAAGGAAGGAAGCAGAGGGAGGAAGGGAGGGAGGGAGGAAGGAAGGAAGGGAGAGAGGGAGGCAGGGAGGGAGGGAGCAGAGGGAGGAAGGGAGGGAAGGAGGAAGGCAAGGAGGGAGGGAGTAGAGGGAGGGAGGAAAAGACTTTGCAGAACCACCCAAACCTGTTGGCTTTCCAGCAGGTGGGTCTGAGCCCCCTTATGGCTTTGGGGGCCAGGAGGCTGGGTCTTCCCTCCCAGGGCCCGGGCGGCAGGAGTGTGCACCACTCACTCTCCCACACTGTCCTTCCCCAGCTGCGGGACCCCAGGTGACCGCTTCCCCCCAGCAGGGCAGGCAGGCGAGACTTCTCCAGTCCCACACGCTGAGTGCATGTCCCAGCAAGGACACCCATTTCACAGACGAGGAGACTGAGGCTCAGGTGGGGACCGGAGCCCAGGCACAGCGGGAACCTAGGCCTGAGCCGCCTCAAGGACCGTTCTGGGGCAGTTCTGGGGCTGCCACAGGCCCTTCCACACCAGCCTCCGTGGCCTGGCCTTCTTGTTGGAGGAAGAGTGGCAGGCCCACCCCTGTGCCCCTGGCCCGATGGGCAGCCCTCCAGCCCTCCCGTGCTTCCCCTAGCCAATGAGGCCGCGTCTTCCCCGCCAACCTCCACATTCTCTGCCACTGGCTCCTGGGCCCAAAGGCCACGGCTCCAGTCAGCCCTCACCCCGCCTGACTGCTGTCGCCCCACTGGCTTCCCGCCTCCGCCTCTTCACCCTCCCCCTCCTCAGGACTTCTGTCCAAACTCCCCACTCGGGAGGCCTTTCCAACCCCGGCCAGCTCCTCCCACCGCTCCCCTCGGGGCTCCAGCCCACTTTCACGGTCCACACCAGTGCTGCCTTTCCCCTCCCAGGCCTGGGCTCACACCTGGTGCCTCGGTTAGGAACCCGGCACCTCCACCTGGAGAAAACCCACGACTTCAGGTCCCTCCCTTCCTCCTGGGACCTGCCCTGATCACCTGGCCACATAGTGCCTCTCCGTGGCCCCAGGGTACCCGCACCCAGGCCACCACAGACTCAGAATTTGCCTTTCGCCTCCTCCAACCTCTGAATCCCGGAGGGCACGTCCCTCCCTGGAGCCTTGCTGATGGCACGGTGTGTGCCCTCTGCTGGTCCGAATCCTGACTCTGGGGACTGAGGCAAAGGAACTGATCTCTCCGGTCCGGCCCGGCCCACCTAAGCAAGGGGAGAACAGCAGGCTGACAAAATTATGGGGTTTAAGCCCTGAATGGGTCCCTCGCTGCAGGCACAGTGTTGGGCACTGGACAGTGTGTGGTGCTCAGAAGACCAGGTGCTTCTAAGGTCCGGTCAGGGTGCCCTTGCCCTGGTGGCTTCAGTCTTGGGCCTCCTGGTGACACCGATGGCACTCTGCCTGGCAGGCCGTGTCAGGCACCAGCCCCTGGAGCCAGGGGAGACGACTATCTGGGCAGGTGGACTCAGGGCTCATGTCCTCCCCCCTCCCTCTCCCCCCCTCTCAGGGACGTAGGCCCCGCCTTTCCCTGGGCCTCCCAGGGTGGGGACCTGCAGCCCCCGCCCCCAGCCCACAAGGGGTTTCGGGGTTGCCGAGAGGACCGCTGCCGGGCTGTTTTGGAGGCCCCTGAACACCCTCGTTCCCAAGTCGACACCTTCGGCCCTGGGGGAGGCGGCCTTGTGTCAACAGGCAGAGAGGAGGTGTGAAGGCAGCCACAGTGGCCGAGGGAGAGGCCGGGCTGGTAATGAGAATACCACACTGTGGCTGCAGGCCCCACGAGCCCTGCCTGCATCCTTCCCTCCCACGTTCCCACAGCCTGGACACCCCCAGGGCCTGGAAAGGACTCAAGGGGGAGGAAGGGAAAGGAGACCCATAGAGGCCAGGCCTTCCCCGGGCTCCGCTCTGGGTCCCTGGGTCTGCTCCTGGGGGCCCTGCACTGCCTGTCCGGGGAGAAAGAGCAGGTGCAGAGCTTCCAGGAGCAGGCCCGTGCGAGGCCACCAAGAGCAGGCTGGACCACAGTCACTGCCCCCGCCCCAAGGCCGTGAGCAGGGCCAGAGCTGAGTGAGCACGTTTGGTCGGGCCTGGGCCGCGGCCCTCCTCCTCTGACTGGTGGCCTGGGGCAAAGCCCCGGGAAGTCCACGGGGGAGGGTGGGACGGAGGCCTCAGTTTCCTCACCTGCGTAATAAGATCATTGACACGGACGCCACCTGCCTCAGAGCGTCAACCTGGCTGGGGCCATGCTGGCCTTGTGGTGCCAGCCCAAGACGGCGCCCGGCTGAGCCAAGGCTTCAGGCACAGAGAACAGGGGTGAGAGCATCTGGACTACCGCGGCCTCATTCTGTGCCTGAAGGGGCCCCTACGGCTGCCCTCACACAGCCCAGGGTCCTGAGGCAGCGGCCCCATCTCCTCCCTGATTCCTGGCCCCAGCTCCTAAAGCACCTCAGGGATTATCCCATCAAACCCCGTTTAGTGGGGCTTTACAGCCATCCACTCCAGCTCCTGCTTGCGCCCAGCACATACTCGGCTGGCTTCTCCTCGATCACCTCCACCAACCGGCCGCTCACTCCCTCATAAGACAGCAGCTCTGATCTTAGAAAGTTCTTCAGTCTCCCTGGAGTATTCCCCCTGCAGGCACCTGGGGACAACCATCACGTCCCTGAGTGTTTTTTTTTTTTTT
>NW_024412416.1:6062993-6069562 GCF_014898765.1 Herpailurus yagouaroundi | reverse complement strand
GGCACCTGGGGACAACCATCACGTCCCTGAGTGTTTTTTTTTTTTTTTTTTTTGGACAAAACATCGCTGAGTCCTTAAACACCCCCCCCCCCCCGGCGTTAGTCCCCCTCACGAATCTGGGCCCAATTACTCTGGCTAGGGCCCACCCTGCACAGAAAATAGGAGGCCGTCGCCTCCTTGGTTGAAGACCTCTGTTTCTTGCAAATGCAAATGGGATCACATTTGCTTCCGGTGCCCTTGATGCCTGGAAGGCAGTGACTACGATGCCCTTTCCACGTGTGGCGCTGGCTACACGATGCCGCCTGGCCCTGAACGGGGACGGAGGACACGTGGAGCCCTGTGGAGCCCTCCTTATTAGACCCAGCCTGTCAGCGTCTCTTCATTACCCAGTTCACTTGCCGCACTTGCCCCAAATGAGATCAGTTCATATCTTCATTCAAGATCATAGCGCTGCCCTTGACGAGGCTGGGAACAGAGTCGGTGGCACGTCGCTGGAGACCTTCCTCCAGGTGGTCACCCCTCCTTCATCGGTGGGAACACTGAATCTGTTGTGAATTCGCTTCACTCTCATCCAGCTCACATGGCCCCATTTGTTGTTGACAAGGATATCCTAGGCACTTCTCTCATGTGCACGCACAGGAATTATGTGTGGCTGTTCTTACACAGCCAAATGTGAACAGCTTAAGACAGGCTGGTGATTTGTTTTCTCTCACAGTAAAGAAAGTTAGGATAGACAGTTCCGGGCCAGTACAGTGTTTCTGTGTTATCATCAATGCCTCAGGCTTCTTTAAGCTCCATCATCCTTACTGTATGACTTCTGTCCCTGGGATTGCTTCAGTGTCACAAAATGGTTGCTGAACCTCCAGTCATCACATTTTCCAGGAAGAAAATATAAGCGGGTAGAAATGTAGGAGTGTACCTCTCTACTTTAAAGAGCTTTCCTAGAAGCCCCATTTAATATTTCTACTAACATCTCATTGGCCGTTCCATGAATACGGGAGGCTGGGAAATGTAGTTTCTTACTGGGCATATTGCCACCCCCAACAATACACAGTCCTCTTATTAAAAATATATATAAGGATGCACCTGGGGGGCTCAGTTGGCTAAGCATCCGACTCTTGGTTTCAGCTCAGGTCATGATCTTACGGTTCATGAGATCAAACCCCACATTGGGTTCTGTGCTGACAGCGTGGAGCCTACTTCAGATTCTCTCTCTCCCTCTCTCTCTGCCCCTCCCCCACTCTCTCTTGTAAGTAAGTAAACATTTTTATCTTTTTTTTTATTAAAAAAAAAATTTTTTTTTAATGTTTATTTATTCTTGAGACAGAGCATGAATGGGGGAGGGTCAGAGAGAGGGAGACACAGAATCTGAAACAGGCTCCAGGCTCTGAGCTGTCAGCACAGAGCCCGACGCGGGGCTCGAACTCAACGACCGCAAGATCGTGACCTGAGCCGAAGTCGGCCGCTTAACCGACTGAGCCACCCAGGCGCCCCAAACATTTTTAAAAAGATATAAGAATAGAGGCTGTAACAGACATTGTGTGTACAACTAGAAGTGTCTGCAATACTAGGGAACACTACTGACCATGTTTCCCTGATCTAGCCGCCACCTCCTCCTATCAGGAGGGGCTGAACCCGGGGCCAGTAGCCCACTGAGGCCCAGAAGGTAATCGCCTTATCTAAGAGCGTACAGCTTTAGACGTCCCTCCTTTTAACATGAGAGTCAGATGAGGAAGACAGAAACAGAGCTGGCTCAATTGGAGGACGCCGTGGGGCACGGCCCAGACCCAGCTTGTTCGCCGAGCACCTGGGGCAGGTTCCTGCACAGAGCGGGGATGCTCGAGGGTCCCAGAGGCAAGCTGGACAGGCACCGGGGCCAGGACCCAGCCACCAGGAGGAACAGGTTCAGATGCTCCGTTCCTAGCTTTAGCGGGGCTGGTTGGCTCCAGCTCCAGGCATCCGAGCTCTCCCGTTCCCTCTGTACTGCAGCTGTGGTGACCCCTGCCACAGGCCAGGAGCTGGAGTGCCCTGCTGAGGATGACCCCCACACTAGGTCCACAGAGAAGGGCTGGAGAGGGAGGAGGGGGACGGGGTGGGGTGCACTGGGTCTGGTGCAAGAGAGAGTCTCAGGAATGGAAGGAATCACCTTCTTCTAGAGCTAAGACTAAAAGATATCCTTACCCACACCCCGACCTAGTCCTTTGCCTACTTCCTTCTGTTGCCCCTGAACTTGCTATAAGCAAGATTTATAAACGTAGGCTCTGTGATAAGCTCTATGACACGCATTATGTTTATTTATCTCAACAATCGCTCTGGAGATCAGAATCCCCACTTCACAGATGAGAAAACTGAGGCTGAGTAAATCACCCAAGTTCTCCCGGCTTATAAGGGGTGAAGCTGGGACTCTAAGCCAGGTCAGTCTGATTCCACAGCCTGGCATCCTAACTATTAGGCTACATTGCCTCCCTGTGCTTAGGTGGAGAACCAGTGCAGGGGGTGGTGGGGATCCACTTTGGCTTCCCCCCCTGGGAGTGGGGCTGGCACACAGTGTGTCCCTGTGCTTCCAGAGCCTGGCTGAGGGGCCTGGTGAAGAGCCAGGGCCCCATCTTCTAGAACTTATGCTCTGACATCCCAGTCAGTCTGAAGCCTGGGGCTCTGGGGCTAGCTCAAACCAAGACAGGAGGCCAGGCTATCCTACAGAGGAAAGGATAGTAAGCAGGGCTCTGTGCTGGCGGTGGATTCTCATTATTCACCAAATCCTTTCATAGGAAATGCCCCCGGGCTGGCTCTAAGGGGGTGGGAGGGGGGAGGAGGACTCTGGATATCCAGAACCTTCCAGGAGCTCACAAGGCTAATCCACCTCTCCACATCTACCTGCCTGAGCAAAAGGGCAGTGCTGTTTGGCAAAAACTAAAAACACTTAACTAAAGGGGTACCTGGGTGGCTCAGTCGGTTAAGCATCAGACTCTTGATTTCAGCTCAGGTTATGATTTCACAGCTTGTGAGTTTAAGCCCGCACAGGGCTCTACGCTGATGGTGTGGAGCCTGCTAGGGATTCTCTCTCTCTCTCTCTCTCTCTCTCTGCCTGGTCTCTCAAATAAATAAATATAAAAATTAAAAAAAATAAAAACACACTAAAGATGCATCAATAAGGGTCTGGCTGGTGCACACATGCCATGGAATATTATAGAAATGTTAAAAGGAGTGAGTCAGAAAGCTCAGTATCAACAGCACATTAACCTGAAAAACTTCAGAGTCTGGATCAAGAAACATACATGAAACCATATGAATTTTGTTTACAACCGTCAACCACATGCATATCAATTCCCTGATAGTACACTATGACAAGCCTTTTTTAGTACCGTGCAGGCTTGGACGAACAACGACTTATTCTAAATGATTTGCCATTATTTCGACCTAGAAAGTGTAGAACTGGCTGTTTTCTAAGTCCCCGCTGCCCTTAGGAAAAAGTATTATCATTTTTTTTTTTTTTTTACTTTGGTTTAAATCCTCTTGAGTCATGAAATGTTGCATAACTGCCTGCTTCTTTCCAAAGAAAGCCCGTGTGGATTCAAAGCCACTGTTAAGTGGTTCAGCTTCCTCCTGTGCTATGGATGAATTAAAATTTTCCTTTCCTCCTTCACAGCAGCTGGAATAAACGAAACAAGAGTTGCCTTGACCAACGTTATTCAACGCCAATTACTATTTCATCATCATGTTGCATAGAGTGGCAATTTCGGCCTATTTTCCCTAATATTTCATGTTTATTTTTGAGAGAGAGAGAGAGAACGTGAGAACATGAAGGGCAGGGGCAGAGAGACAGGGAGACACAGAATCCAAAGCAGGCTCCAAGCTCTGGGCTGTGAGCACAGAGCCCGAGGTAGGGCTCGGACCCATGAACCATGAGATCATGACCTGAGCCAAAGTTGGATGCTTAACTGACTGAGCCTCCCAGGCGCCCCCGTTTTCTCTCATATTAAAAAAACAGTAAGTTCTGAGCAGAAAGTAATGAAATGTCATCATTGAAGGTTTATCTGCACCTCCTGCCATTTTACATTTTTCCCCAGTTAAAATTATCCACTCTAATGTTCATATGACATTAAAAAAATTTTTTTTAACATTTATTCATTTCTGAGAGACAGAGAGAGACAGAGCACGAGCGGGGGAGGAGCAGAGAGAGAGGGAGACACAGAATCCAAACCAGGCTCCAGGCTCTGAGCTGTCAAAACAGAGCCTGACGTGGGGCTCGAACTCACCGACCAGACCGCGAGACCACGACCTGAGCCAAAGTGGGACACCCAGGCACCCCTGTAGGATGTTTAAATATTCACCCATTTAAATCAAACTATGACAGTCTATGCATCAGCTACAATATCCTGACAGGCATTGCTCTAAGACACGCTGTTGAATGATAGAAAGCAAGTTACAGAAAACCTGCTCCAACGATACCTTGTTTATATATGTCAGTGTGAATGCCTGGGCCGGGACTGGAAAGGCACCAGACGCCTTAACAGCCGCTGCCTCTAGTGAGGAGTAATAGGGACTCCAGCTTTATCTGCAAAGCCCCGTTGCTCACAAAGAGAATGTATTAGTTATGTAATTTGTGTAACTAAATATTTACTTTTAGGAACAGCCACAAATAGTACAAGGCCGTTTACTACTTCCAGCTGGTCCAAGCCAATCTATTCCAGAAACTTCATCATGCTGACCTTGAGTTATCAATTACCGATTTTTTTTTCATGTCATAGTTCTGCTACAAAGTCCATTTGGCTCCCCAATTTCTTAGCCCGGCCCCAGCCACGGTGTGCTCGAGCTCTCCACACCGGCCTGCTTGCACACTGCTCCAGAATTTTCCAGAAGCACCTTGGCAAGTCCCACTGCCAGGTTTTGCTTATGCAGTTCCCACGGCCAGAATGCCCCCTACCTGTCTCTCTCTTTACCCAAGTCCTACTCATGGTTCAGGGCCCAGCTGTGACCTCTCCAGCTCTGTGGCCAGAGCCCTACCATCCCTGCCCCTCATGTGGCCCTTAGCCTCTGAGTTCAGCCCTTTCTCCGCAGATCACAAAGGACACTGATGCCTCCTTTAAACTGTAATCACTGCTGAGGAGAGAGAGCTTTACTCTTGGGAGTCTCGGCGTTTATCCTCAGAGACTACAACAGTCCTCTGAGTAGATACTCTAACGACATTATTCCTGTTTAATGGAACAGACGCTGAAGCTCAAGTTAAGAGCCCTGCCCAAGGGCACACAGCTAGTTAATGGTGGACCTACTCAATGTATAATGGCCTGTTCACCTGTCTCTCCCACAAGGCTGAAATGTCACGAGAGCAGAGACTCAACTAGCCTGTTCACCCTGGTGTGCCTGACATTTACTAGTGGCTAACAAAAATATGAATTAAATGAGCAACGCCTCCAGCATCTTGAAATGGAAGTACCTTGCCTATAAAATGATAGCAACAAACATTCAGCCCACTTTCCAGGCCTATACTAAGTGGTTCCACAGACGGTTCCACTAAGTACCGGCAGCCATCGTAGGCGGTGGGTATATGGGATTATTACTGCTAGGAGACTGAGGAAGCTTGAGCCTCCGAGGAGTTCAGGGACTTGCCCCAGGTCACACAGCAAATAGCCTCAGGCCTGCCTGGGGGCCCACCTCCCTCCATGTTCCTCACCCACTGCACCCGATTCCTCTTCTCATCTCAGGCTGCTCTGTTTGATTTTTCGGGGACAGAAACTATCTGTGGACAGTGAGATGACTTTCTTCATGTCATTCGGCAAACCGGCAAGTGCAGGTTCCGGGGGTGGGGGGGGGGGGCAACCCAGGAAGGATCCACCTGTATGACCCCCTATTTGCACCCCACCCCACATACTATGGGCAAATCCCTCTGGGCCAGTGGGGAGTTACTGGGCTAAGGCCCCCCGCCCTGCCACGGGGCTGGTGATGAGACAGGCGCCCGGGTCCGCTCTTCACACGAGGGGCAGGCAGCCCGGCCGCCCCCAGACGATGGCACTGCCCACCACTGTCGGGCCCCTGGGCACTCACCGCGCCACGAGCCCGGGTGGGTGGGAACTCGGTAAGAAGCTTAGCAGCTCCATCCAGATGCGAATTGTCCCTCCCACACTTCCCGGGCTGCAGGGGCCTCCATTAGAGCCCCCGAGGAGTCAGAATCCACACCTCCGCAAATGGGCCCGCTTTCCCAAGGCCCCCCCCTGCCCAGGCCTTCCCTGGGCTCTGTGGGTTTTGACACCTCTCTGCAACCTGGCAGGGGGGCACCTCTCACCTTTGGTCCGGATAAAAGCTCAGGCCTGGAGGTGGCCGGCCCAGCCTCCCAGAGCCCGCAGCAGCCGCGGCCATGGCCCAGTCCCCTCCTCTGCACAGCCTCCTGGGCCAAGACCACTGGATCTTCCCCCAGGGTTGGGGCTGGGCCGGCCACCCGGACTCCACGTCCCCTGCCTCCTCCTCGGACTCGTCGGGCTCCTGCCCCTGCGACGGCTCCCGCGGCCCCTCGCAGCCCGCGCCCCAGGCCCGCAGCGCCCGCGCCGCAGAGGCCGCCCCGACGGCGCCCGGAC
>NW_024412416.1:6028100-6062593 GCF_014898765.1 Herpailurus yagouaroundi | reverse complement strand
CTCGGGGCTGCCCGCTCTGCCCCGACGGCGGCCCCGCGCAGACGCAGACGCAGACGCAGGTGCAGGCGCGCGCCCCGGCGCTGGGCTCAGCCGCCAGCCCCTCCGCGTCCTGGGGGTCCCCGCCGGCGTGTCCCGAAGCACTAGCGGCCCCCGAGCGCCTGGGGAGCAGGATACCTGACATGGGTCCCTGGGTTACACCCCCTTACCACCCTGGGATGCAGTCGCCCCCTCAACTGTCCCGAGGGAGAGGCCCCGACGCGGCCCTTTGGACACCGCCCCAGGGCTGTTCAGGAACGCAGACGTCCCCAGAGTCCAGGAATCAGGCTACACCCTGGACGCCTTCCCCCGCGGCCCCTGAGCTGGCTGTAATATACCAGGTACGCACCCAGGCCCCGCTGCTTCCCCTGGGGATGGTCCCCAGGTTCTTTTGGGGGTGGAGACGGTGAGTTGGCTCTCATCTGCAGAGAATTTCATACTTCTCAGATCCCCGTTTATCTAATCCATCCCAGGCGGGGGTAGAGAGAAGCCGAAGGGAGTATGGAGAGGACCCTAACCTCCTTGGGGAAAGAGGTAGGGCCCCGGGTCATTAAGGCCACCACCACCACAGCCACGTGGAAGAGGGGGAATCTTCGGACTTGCTCCAGAGGCAGGATGGAAGGTAGCAAGGGCCGCTGGCAAGAAAGTCGCTCCAGGTGCTCCAGTGGTTGGCCCCGGGGGTAGGGACTTCCGGAGTCGAGGGGCTTGGAGCTGGTGACCTTCCCGTTTTCTTCAAGCTTCATTTGTTCTTGAGGCCCACAAATGAATGAATCATGGTCCACGAAAGAGCATGTTAATAAGCGAAAATGATTGCTTGCTCACTGCCCGACACCATTCTTGGCACTGTACGTGTACGTGTACCTACTCAGTCAGCCCTCCAGCAGCTCCATGGAGTAACTGTTACCATCGTCCCCATTTCACAGATGAGAAAACAGAATGAAAGAGGTCGAGTTCTTATAGCTAGTTAGTAGCAGAGGTGGGATTCGAACCCCGGGCAGTGTGTCTCCAGAGCCAGTGCTGTTCACCACTTGGCTTCACTGCATCCGTGGCACCAGGGCTGTCCAGAAGCTGCCGGCCACACTCCAGGGAGCATCCAGGTTCAAGGTCTCAAGCTATCTCAGCGCAGTGGCCCACTAACCAGCTGCTTTTGTCTCTCTTGCAGGGTATCTCTGTGTCTCCAGAGTCTTGTCTGTTGCCAGAAACGCCACCCCTCCTGTCCCGCCCAGCATGCCAGAGACTCCAGCCTCAGACCGAGTGGGGTTGCTGGAGCCACAGCGCAGAGATGCTCCCCGCTTCAGAAGACCAGGGACCAGGCCCTGCCTTCCAGCTCGGTGATGAGAGCCCTTCCCAGAGCTCAGGCGTGCAGCTCAGTGGCTGCCCTGAACTTTGGCAAGAAGATTTGGAGGGGGCCCACCTGGGCATCTTCTACTAAAGGCCTTGCGTTGTCCCCTTGTCGGCCAGGAGTCAGGCCTCCAGGGTGGGCTGCCTTCCATCTGCTGCCTCTGAGGTCTTCAAGGTTTTTTTGTTTTTGCTTTTTTTAAAACCAAGCACCTCTTTTCCAAGGGATGTCTTTTATGGAAGCAGTGTTTGAAATAGGTCGTGGGTGGCTTCCCTGGCTGGAGTCAGGGCTGCAGCAGGGCCCTCCATTCCTAGAACCACCCCCCCCCCCACGCCCCAGAATGCCCAGTGCTCTGCAGAGCACCGCCTGACCTACAGGAAGGTGGAGGCTGCTTGAGCACAGACTCGGCCAGCTGGGACTGGTGGGGGAGTGGGTTGTGGCTGGGGGTGGGGTGGGGGGGTGGGAGAAGCCTGTATGCTTAGATTTTGTGCTTCTTAAAAAAACAACACAAATTTTGGTGTGGTCTCTTTTTCTTCTGTCGACCTGGGTTCTTATTGCCTTATTGGGAAAAGGAAGAATGTTCCCATCCTGCGGGGAGCAGTCATTCTGTTCTTCCCCTCCCCGGGTCTAGGCCTCCTGAGGTTGGTGTGTGCCCTCACTTGCCACTTGGACAGTCTTTACTGTGCAAGGGCTCCACCCGGCCTGCTGTGCAAGGTGACATGGGCGGGTTAACGCTTGGGCCTGTTCACCTGCCTCAGCCCCGCCGCTGTCACCTTTGCCATTCTCCTGGGTGCCCTCCTGCTGAGCCAGAGGGCTCCTTCACAGTTATATGAAAGTGTTTTTAAAGGATGCATGGTGGGGCGCCTGGGTGGCTCAGTGGGTTAAGTGTCCAACCTCGGCTCAGGTCATGATCTCACGGCTCGTGAGTTCCAGCCCCGCGTCGGGCTCTGCTGACAGCTCGGAGCCCGGAGCCTGCTTCCGATTCTGTGTCTCCCTCTCTCTCTGTCTCTCCCCTGCTCGTGCTCTCTCTCTCTCTCAAAAATAAATAAACATTAAAAAAAAAATTAAAGGCTGCATAATGGTTAGCTCCCACCAGCGAGGCCCAGTGTGTCTGGGGTTGGCCTAAGAAAAGATCACCAATCAGGTGGCTTAAACAACAGTATCTTTTCTCACAGTTCAGGAGGCTAGAAGTCCAAGGTCAGTGTCAGCAGGTTTGGTTTCTTCTGAAGCCTCTCTTTGGATTGCAGATGGCCACCTTCTCACTGTGTCCTCACATAATTACCCTGCGGCCTATGTGTTTGTCGGTCTCTTCCTGTAAGGACACCAGTCATACAGGGTTAGGGCCCACCTGTATGACCTTATTTTACCTTAATTACCTCTTTATAGGCGCTCGCTCTGAATGCATTCCTGTTCTGAGGTCCTGGGGGTTAGAACTCAGTTCAGCCCATAATAGCCGATGTTAGACGCCAGGGAGAAAACATTCCTCAACTAACAAGGCGAATTACAGGCAAGTAAGCGGTCAAAGACCAGGTCAAGGATGGGAGTTTATATCATAAGGAGCTTAGGGACCAGAGGGGATGTAACAGCCTGGTGGGAGATGGGGCTGACGACAGTTTCTTTCTTGAGTTACCCGATTGGTTAATGCCGCTGCGTTGATTTATGCTGCCTTGAGTAAAGAATCTTGAGGAAAGGATGCCACCTATGATCCATTAGCAAAAGCCGCCATGGGCTGGGGAGCCAGCAGCTGTGGTGACGTCATTCTGTATCTGCTGACCCGGGTGGAGGAGAATTGCAGGATGTTGGGGGGGGTGGGTTTTGAAGGATGTGCAGGAGTTCGCCAAGAGGAGTGAGTGGAGAGTGACCTAGGCAGAAGAAACTGAGTCCAGAGCTGACAGAGAAAGGTGAAGATGAGAATTGGAAAAGGGGCTCAGAGACCAGGTTGTGGGGACCCCTCCCCCATATGGCCTCTTTCCTGGCTAATGGGGAGGCATTGAAGGTAGGGAAAGGGAGATGAGTCTGTCACAGGCACATCTGGTCCCTTTGGGTGCTTGGCAGAAATGGAGCCGGGCAGGGAGGCTGCTGTTAACAGTGCAGGGCAAGAGCAGGGGAGGGTGGAAGACCAGAGCACAAATTGCTCAAGCTCTCAGCCACATGCAGGGCCACTCATCTCACCCTGCACGGTGACCCATGACCTGCCCATGTGCCTGATGACGTCAGACAAGTCACTCCCTCTCTGTGCCTCAGTTTCCCCGTCTCCTAAAAGGGGAATGGGTTTAGGCGACCACTGAGGTGGCTCCTTCCCCTAACCTTCTAGGGTTCTGGTTCTTACCCTGGGGTCTTGTGTCCTTAGGGGGCTGCCAGCCACACCTGGAAGGATGAGAAAACCTCTCACGAGGTCATGAACAGCTAGGAGATGGATACAGGGCGCTGCTGACCTGGGTGCACATTTCATTCAGCTCTTACCCACTGTATGGCTGTGGGCAAACTAAGAAACCTCCCTGAGCCTCAATTTTCTCAGCTGTCAAAAGGAGACCATGATAGACCCTATCTATTCCTTAGGGTCCTTAGGCTTGGCACGTAGTAATTGCTGAATGGCCTGAGAGACGACGCAGTCCAGCGGTTCCCTAACCTGACTGCGTGTTGAGGCATCTGGTCCTAGGGTCCCACCCTGAGGGCATGATCCAGTGCCTTGAGCTGGGGCTTAGGAACCCGGGGCTTTAAGAATGTCCTTCCCAGGGATTCTGGGGGCTCAACCAGGTTTGGGTTCGATGGTTATTCTTCACCCTTTCATTTTATAGCTGGGGAAACCAGCCTGGGTAGAGGAGCAACTTTCCCTAGCACCCCAGCTAGGTAGGGATGTCAGGCCCCTGACTCCCTGTTCGGTGCTCTCTCCTTCCCTAGAAGGCCCGAGGTCTTGGTTCCACAGTCTCGCAGCAACTTCACCAAAAGCAGAGCTAAAGAGCTGCCCTCTTTCCTTTGGCTCCCACAGATCTGGGGTTAGTCCTTATAGGGACAGAGAGAGATATGCCCTGGTCCGGTCACTGATGGCCATGCTCCTCCAGCTCCAAAGCCTGAGCCTGAGAGAGTACTGGCTTTCTCCAGCAGCAGCCAGAGCTGGGCATCTTCTGGAATTTGGTAGCCTGTTCCCAGCTCACTGCAAGAGGTACCTCTTCCAGGAGATGCAAACGCAGAGGCGAGAGGCCACCAGCTAGAGTTGCTGAGATGCGGCTGGACCCAGGGGCAGGGCCCAGGGGGCTTCAGCGACCTTCCCACCCCTGTCCTCAGCCTCTTCGAGGGAAGGCTCAGGCCTGCCTCTCAGGAGCAGTAGCCCCTGGCTCCACCCTGGGCTTGCTGCTCCTGACTGCGGCTGGAGTCAAGAGACTGGACATTCTTTCAATGCCTGTAGGGGACATGCCTCCTGAAGAGCCTCTTGGGTGGGGGGAGGTGGGAGACATACCCCCCCACCCCGCTGCTTCTTGCCCCTCCCCAGGGGCCGCCTTCCCTGCTGGCCCCACCGCAGGGTGCCCCGCAGGCAAGGACAGCCTGAGTTCTAGTCGGCCCCTGCTCTGTGTGTGACCTTGTGCAGGGTTCTGCAGGCAGGTGTCTGGCTGTGTGAGCCCTGATGGCGTTCCCGAGGAACTGATTTTTCTACAGCCACTGAGAGCGTTCTGAATGCCAGCCTCGTACGCCGTGAGGTGGTGGGAGCACATAACGTGGGGATGCCACGGACCCTGCCACAGATGGCTTCCCTTCTGCACAGGCTTTACAGCCCGCATCTCCTTCTAGCTCTACTGACTTAACCTCCCTGAGCCTCAGTTTCCTTATCTGCAAAACTGAGACGAAAACAATCCTTATCTCCTGGGACTGTTGAGGCCCAAATGAGATAATGCGCATAAACACTTTGCCCAGTGCCAGGCGCAGAGGCTAGGAGCCCTGCTGACTCTTCTCCCAGGAGGCCAGTTCTCTCCCAGGGACCCCGTGAGGCTGGGCCCTCCCCCAGCGGGACCTCCTGAGGGGGCCTGCCCTCTGATCCCCAGAAGTTTAAGTGCCAGCCAGGGCTGCTGGGCACTGGCGACAGGAAGGACTGGCCCACAGGGGCTGGGCTGAGGGAAGCCTCCCGATTGGTGGAGAGACCCCACCCCATAACCTGGGCGGGCCTCACCCCTCCAGCCGCCCCACCTTTGATGTAGGGACTGCAGGGGCCGGCTGGGGAGCCTTCGGTCCCAGACCCCACCCCCACTGCTCCCAAGGGGGAATAGAGGCTGTGAGGTAAGAGGGCAGACCAGGAGACGGGGCTAAGGATGACAATACCCAAATCTCCTCCTGTGTCAGGCAGTGCCCCACATATGTGAATCTCCTTAGATGCACACCCCGACCCTGGGATCCGCTGCCTTTAGGTGTAGGTGCGAAAACTGGAGCCCGAGCTGTGATCTGAAACCAGGCCCCCTGGTCTCCCGGACTCCAGCCCCAGTGGCTCACTTGGAAGAAACCCCCAAAGAGCCCTGTGGCCTATTACCTTCCTCTTTCTTTCCACCAGACTGTGATGCTCCACTGGGTCCTGTGGGGCTGGGGCTGAGGCTGAGGCTGAGATGAGTTTCCCAAAACCTGGCTCCATTTGCTAAGAAACTTCCACCAAGGCCATTGTGAGCCGTGGAGTCGCGTGGGTCCCAGACCTCCTCTGGGATAGGCTCTGACCTCGGGCTGCCCCAGGTGATCTGGAGGGGCGCCTGTCTTTTTCCGCACACTGCTTTTGAAAACAACCACCTTACAAATTGAGATCACCTTCCACCATGAATCCTGGGGAGGGGGCGGGACATGCCCTTGGCCAGTGGGTGGTCAGACCAGGCCTGGGTCCCAGGGCTTGCCGTCCTCACTGCAAGCCCCCTTCACTGTCCCAGGTGTCCCCGGGATGGTGGCTGCATGCAAGAAGAGAAGCCCAGTCAGCATCCTGCTCCCTTAACCTCGCGGTAGGGCAGGTGCGGATCGTAGTGTCTGGAACTACAGAAACTTCTGCTTTCTGAAAAAGACTCCCTCCACTGTCAGGACCTGCTCTGCGCCTGGCACCAAGCCCCAGCTCCCTGCACTCCATCACGAGAACCGCTGGGTCTGCTATAGCACCCACCTCCTCATGGTTTCCGGCACCCGGCATCTCCTGCCTGCCACGGGAATTTGGATGAAATGAACACCACAGGCCGACCCCACAGCACACCCAGGTGTTCTGTAGGAAGGGCCAGCAGGCTGGGCACTTCTCCCCTCCTGTGCTCCGTGGGGGTCCCCTACACCCCGGGGTCCCTCCGTCCCTCCCAGGCTTCCTGGCTCTTGTGCAAACCTACTCACTCCCACTCTAGTGTAGTAACGAGTCTAGGCATTGATCTAGAAATCCTTTATTTACATTTTCTCTTAGAAAAAAAATATATAGATCTGGTGCCCTGTTGATTCCTCAGGTTCAGGAAATTTATGGGAAGGTGAGAGAGGGCACAGGGCCGCCCCCTAAGGCCATCCATCGTCCATCAAGGGCTTCTGCTCATCTGACCCCAGCGCTGGGCTTCCCTGAGATCAGCCCCAGGGCCCTGGGTGACAGACACCATGCCAGGCCTGGGGTGGAGTTGGCAGGAGGGGCAGGGACTGAGAGGTGTTGGGGCAGTCTGGCCATCAGGAACTGGATTGGCCCCATGGGCAGAGTGGAGAAAACATGGGCCAGAGACTTTGTCCTGGGGTGAGGACACCATTGCCTCAGGCTCCAGGAAGGGGTCCTGCCGTGGGCCACTGGGACAGACACAGAATAGGCATCTCACATGGGGGCCAGGTGACTGCAAGGACCAAGGACCATTAGCTGTTTTCTGTGAACCACCTGAGCACCACATCCTTGTTTTCCTTCACCCACTTGATGTTGGCTTTGGTCTTCTCCAGGGCTTGCTCCAGAGCTCGGGTGGCTGAGCCGAAGCCTGTGTCCATGTTGTTCTTCTTGAACTGCTCGAGCTGCCAAGGAAATGAAGATTCTCAGCCTCAGGCTGGGTCTCTAACACAGCATGAGGGGAGGGCGGCCTAGTCCTCTGTCCTCCCTGTCCACATTAGGGCCCTTGCAAATGGAGAAGCCACGGCCTGTTCTCCAGGAGAGAAAGGGCTGGCCCTTCTCTGTCCCTGGGATAAAGTCCTTATCTAGGGCAGAGGCGAAAATAAGCACAGCCTCGGGGCTCCTGGGTGGCTCAGTCAGTTAAGCCCCCGACTTTGGCTCAGGTCATGATTTCATGGTCCGTGAGTTCGAGCCCCACAGCGGACTCTGTGCTGACAGCTCAGAGCCTGGAGCCTGCTTCAGATTCGGGGTCTCCCTTTCTCTCTGCCCCTCTCCCACTCATGGTCTGTCTCTCTCTGTCTCTCAAAAAGTGAATAAACATTAAAAAATTTTTAAATAATAATAAAATAAATAATAAAATAATAAATAAATAAATAAGTCACAGATGAAAAGATATATTAGTACAGGAGGTTGCAGCCGGGGCAATTACGCAAGAAAATGAAATAAAAGGCACCCAGAAAGGAAGAGGTAAAACTATCTCTATAAGCAGATGACATGATTTTTGTATTCAGAAAAATCCTCAGGAATCTACCAAAAACAAAAAAACAAAAAAAAACCAAAAAACTATTAAAACTAACAAATTCTGCAAGGTTTCAGATGAGCAACATACAAGATCATACTACATTTCTACACACTAGCAATGAGACATACGAAAATGAAATTAAAACAGTCCCATTTACAATAGCATTAAGAAGAATAAAAGACTGAGGAATAAATTTGACAAAAGACATACAAGACTGGTAATGCTGAAAACTACAAAACACTGTTGGAAGAAATTAAGAAGAACTGAATAAAAGGAAACAATACCCAAATCGACCCAAATCCGTGTTAATGGAGTGGAAGATTTAATATTATTAACATGGGAACGGTTCCTAAATTGATCTACAGATTCAACGCAATCCACATCAAAATTCCAACTGCCTTTTTTTGCAGAAATGGACAAGCTGATACTAAAATTCATAAGGAAATGCAAGGGACTCAGAATAGCCAAACAATCTTGAACAAAGCTGGAGGGCTGACATTCCTAAACTCACTACAAAGCTACAGTAATCAAGACAGTGTGGTATTGGCTGAAGGACAGACAGATAGATCAATGAAATACAATTAAGAGTCCAGAAATAAGCCCTCGCATTTACAGTCAATTGATTTTCAACAAGAGTGCCAAGACCATTCAGTGGGGGAAAGAATAGTCTGCTCAACAAATAGTAGTGAGACAATCGGACAGCCACATGCAAAGGAATGAAGTTGGACCCCCACCTCACACCATATACAAGAATCCAGCCAAAATTGATCAAAGTCCTAAATGTAAGAGCTCAAATAGTAAGATTTTTAGTAAAAAGCAGGTATAAATCTTCATGACCTTGGATTAAGTGATCGTTTCTTAGATATGCCTAAACACAAGCCATAAAAGAAAAATTAGAAAGCTGGACTTCATCAAAATAAAAAAAAAAAATGTTAAGGTATGGAAAGACACTATTGAGAAAGTAAAAAGGCAATCCACAGAATGGAAGAAAACATTTGCAGATCAGGTATCTAATAAGGGTGTAGTATCCAGAATATATAAAGAACTCTTACAACTCAAAAATGAAGAGAAAAATATCCCAATTAAAAAATGGGCAAAGGATTTGAACATTCCTCCAAAGAAGACATATGAATGGCCAATAAGCACATGAAAAGATGTGCAACATCATTAGTCATTAGAGAAATGCAATTCATACTATCTCACATCCACAGAATGGCTATAATTTAAAAGGAAGGAAAGAAGGAAGGAAGGAAGGAAGGAAGGAAGGAAGGAAGGAAGGAAGGAAGGAGGGAGGGAAGGAGGGAAGGAAGGAAGCAGAGGGAGGGAGGGAGGGAGGAATGAAGGAACAAAGGAACGAAGGAAGAACAGAAACGTAAGTGTCCAAAGACATAGAGCCGTGGAAAGTACATTGGTGCAATTACTTTGGAAAACATTTTGGCAATTTCTCAAAGAGTTAAACATAAAGTTACCAAATGATCCATCAATTCCCCTCCCAGGTGTATACCCAAAAGAACCAAACACATATGTTCACTCAAAACTTTGTACATGAACATTCATAACAGCGTTATTCATAATAGTCAAAAAGTGGAAACAATCCAATGTCGATCGACTGATCAATGGATAAACAGATGTGTTACACCCATACAATGGAATATTATTCAGCCATAAAAAGGAGTGGTACCCTACCACATGGATGAAACTTCCACAAAAGCCCTCATATTATATGATTCCATTTCATGAAATATCCAGAATATGCACATCCATAGAGACGGAAAGTAGATTAGTGGTTGCCAGGGGCTGACAACAGAGGACTGGGGAGCGACTGCCACAGTTTCTTTTGGGGGGTAATGAGAATGTTCTGGAAGTAGATGGTGGTTATGGTTCTACAAGCTTGTAAATATCCTGAAAGCCACTTAACATGGCGAGTTTTATAGTACATTAATTATATCTCAATTAAAAAAATAGATAATATCAACCTAATACAATGAGTTAACTTTAGCTTCTGATTCAAACATGCATATCACTGCAAAATGAGTTTTAAAAGAAACAACCTAGAAGGTTTAAAATGGGCCAGATAGAGGGACACATGGGTGGCTCAGTCGGCTGAACATCCAACTTCAGCCTCACGGTTCGTGAGTTCAAGCCCCACCTCGGGCTCTCTGCTGTCAGCACAGGGCCCTCTGCAGATCCTCTGTCTCCCCCTCTCTCTGCCCCTCCCCTGCTCTCTCTCTCCCTCAAAAATAAAAACAAAACAAACAAACAAAAATGGGCCAGGCAGAATAGGATACGTAAAGAATTGTTCCTTTTCTTGGCTTTGCTAATAATAATAACATTGAGATTATCTTTTAAAAATTCCTTTAAATAGGACGAAATCATAGACAGGTGAACTGTATATTAGTGATCCCTGCTTGAAAATTCTCCACCCCCAAAACAGAACCGGCAAAACACTGATAACTGTTCAATCTGGGTAATGGGTAGGTACGTGGAGGTTCATTTATATTATCGTCTTTACTTTTTGCCCGTATGAAAGTTCCAAGATGAAGTTTTCTGATTGAATCGTCACCATTTAAAAAGCCTGGATACTGGGTTCTACTCCTGAAACCAATACTACACTGTGTGTTAGCTAACTACATATTTATTTAATAGTTAAATAAATAATAAATATTGATTTAATATAGAGAGAACTTAATAAAAAAAATAATAATAAATAAATAAATAAAAAGCTTGAATACCCAGCTTCCCCTGCAGGTGAGGAAGGCCTGGCAACGTGGAGCCCGGGCTCTCCTTGACCACACCCAGGGGGTGCCGGCTGAATGGTGGTCCTTTTAGACTCGCGATGGACCTCTGGATGCCGCCCCAGGGTCCCGGGCTTCTTACCTGCTGCAGCTCGAACTCAGTGGAGAATCGTCGGGTCACCGCCTGGATGAGGTTGGAGAAGGAGAAGGAACCAGTGCCATAGCTGTGGGGACAGGAGAGAGAAGACATCGTGAGGGGCAGAAGAAGCAATGCTCCGTGACTGGCAGGTGCCATTATACCCTCACGTCTGCTCTGCGACTGTCCCCATCTTGGAGGTGAGATGAAATGACACACCCAAGGTGATACCCCGAGGGACACGACCGCAGGTTTGATCTCAGTATCCTTGCTCCCCTGTCTCCAGAGAAACAGACTTTCTTCGCCCCAAGTGGGAGAAAGGACACCCCATACCCTGCCTTGTCTTTCCATGTTGGCCCTCCCCGCCCTCCCCCGCGCCTGACCGCAAGCTGGGTTAATTTTTCAGCACTCCTAGGCGGTGTCCACAGCCCCCCACCACGCTCCAGCCCTGCGGTGTCCCATGCACACAGACACACGGACCCTTCCCTCCGCCCCCGGACACCCCAGCCTTGGCGGGCACTTCTCCCAGCAGGCTCCCCCAGACTCACTCCTGAAAGAGTTTCTTCCAGTTGCTCTGGACAAAGTCCCAGGCCAGGGTTTGCCCAACGACGTTGCTGGAGATGCTGCTGAGAGTGCTGGTGACGTCTTGTTTCCGGATGAAGTTAGGGTCCAGGGTATAACTCAGGAACCTGTGAGGGAAGGATGCTGGGTTAGTGACCACTTCCAAGGGCTGTAGTCAGATGATATGAGACAGAGAACCCAGGAAGGCAAAGGATCCCCTCCCCCGCCCCCGACACCTCTCCGGCATCCTCCTAATGTCCCTTCAGTCTACTGAGGGTTGAAGACCTCTTCGTCCTACCTCCCTCTCACAGGTGGGACACTGAGTCTCCCAGGCAGGGTCACTGGCCCTGCCTGACACGGACCTGGTGCCCGATGGATATGTGATGACTGATGATGAATGAATGAAGACAGGAAGGAGTACCAGAGCCGGGAGCCCTGTCCCAGGCGCGGCAGCCACCTTTGTCTTTGACACTGAGGGAGGCTCTTCTTTACTGGGGTCTGGGAGATGACATACAGGTGGCCGGTGGGAGCCAGGAGCTTGGGGCGTGCCCCGCTGGACATCCAAAAGGACCCAGGCCCAGCTGCAACAGAGCCCTCGGCAGAGAGGAAAACTGAGCTTCTGTCAACTACCGGCCAAGAAGCCAAAGCGGTTAAAAGTGTGGGACGGAGACCCAGACGTGGGTTCAGATCTTGGCTCCACCACTTACTAAAGCTTCTGGACTTGGGGCAAGTTGTTTTCGCTTCTCTGAGCCCCAGTGTCCTCCTCTGCGACATGGGGGCCCCACCGCCCCACCGCACAGGTTTGTGAGGATGCCGTGAAGGAGAGGCCCGGCTGGTTCTTGCTCCCCCACGTGGGGTCCCCCGTGGGGAGGGGAACTCACGCGGCCCCGTCGGGCCCCGGTCCTCACCTGTTCAGGATCCAGACCTGGTTGCTGCAGGCCAGGGCTCCGCGGAGTTTGTCAGCCTCGTTCACCAGTTCAGCCTTTAGGAACTGCTCCCACACGAAGTTCCACTCCTCCTCGCCGCCCTGGGCGATGGCATTGCAGTACACGGTGGACCGCAGGTTGGGGTGGATCCTGGCGAGGGGTGAGAGGGTCAGGGCAGGGAGGCGGGGGGACGAGGGTCTGACGAGGACACGGCTGTGGGCTCTAGGGACGGATGAAGGTCAGGGGAGGAGCGGGGGATACACTCACGGGTTGTTTTGGGGGTTCTTCTTCCACTCGGCGAAAAGAGTCGCGGCCAGCTTCTCACACTCAGGAACCCCGTAGGAGCAGGCGGTGCTGACGGCGTTAATCTCGCTGTACCTGCCCCACGGGTGACACTCCGTCAGCATGCCCATGGGCCGCCCGGCCCAGACTTGGGCAGAGACACCCCCCTGCCGACACACAGCTCTGGGAAGGATGGCGGGGCCCGGGCTCTGTCTGAGGCTGCTCACTGGATCCCCTAAGTGGCTTTGTGCCTTGGGCAGCCCAGGGACTTAGAGGAGTCAGCACAGGCTGCAGCCCCTATCTGAACACCGAGAATCTGAATGATCAAGACCCTGAGGGGACCTCAGAGTTTCAGTTGGGTCCCTTGTACAAAGAGGTCAGATGGGCTCCCAGGCCACACACAACCTCAGGGCAGGCCTCCTCCTCCCGCCTGGTGGCCCCGGCCAAGAGATGGCCTCCAGAGGACACTGCGGGGCCCTGCCCTGGACTCCCCGGGTCAGGGTAGCTGGGCTGCCCATGGCCTCCAGAAATAAGGAAAGGAGAGAGGCTCTTGGCTTCTCAACGGTCCACTCACTGGTCCATGAGGGCTTGCGGGTGATCAGTCCAGTTTTTGGTGACTCTTTCGAAATGATTGAAGAGGGGCGTGACCTGCTTCTTCAGGTACCTCTGGGCAAAAGAAAACACGGAGAGCTTTGAAGGCAAGACTCCTGCCAGGTCTTTCTGGAGTCCCTGCAGCCTCTGACATGGGTGTAGGTGCAGCAAGGGCTGCTGGCTACGGAGGCAGAGAGGCCGGAGGCTCAGGGCCCTGAGGGAGCCAGCAGGGCCCAAAGGGGCCCGCACGGGCCAGGTTTCAGATCACTGGCCCGAGGCTCTCCTGCCTGAAAGCCTCAGTCAGCTCCAACACTCCTTGTCTGTGTCACCAGTTTTTAATAGTGTTGGGTTTCCACGCCCCCCCCCCCCCCGCCCACGCTCCACCACCAACCCCGGTGGTGAGTATTCCGTGTCTACTGTGAAGAGTGTGGAAAATACAAGCTTCCCCAAACTGATTTTCAAATTGGTGAGTTTACCCCTTCTTCCCCCCCCCCACCCCGTCTACCCAGCAGATCCGTCATGCTGTCTGCTGCCCTTTGCCCCCGACACTGGAATGTAAGTTCTGCCTCCTGCTACTAACACCCTTCGCAGACTCGGGTTCAACACGGTCGATCGTCACGGGCCCCAACCGGAATCCACGTCCAAACGTAAAAGGAATAAACCTCCAAGAGCCAAGAGAACGGAAAGGGAAAAAGAGTGGATGAGATGCCCATGCAGTCAGGAAGCTGCAAGGTGGGGAGAGGAAGGGAGGGACGGGACAGAGTCACAGTGCGGGCCCCGGGGGCAGGGGTAGGGAGGGTTGGAACCGGAAGCAAGGCTTGCCCAGACAAGGCTCGGACTCAGAGGGACGGGTCTGCAGGAGACAGGGGTGAGGCGGGGGCTGAACACAGGGGAATGAGTCCAAGTCTGCAGCGGGAGTAGTTGAACCCCCAAGCTCCCACTTCCCTTCTTGCAGCAGGGCAACAGCACCCCCACAGGTGAGGCTGAATCAGTGGGGCTCAGAATCAGGGGGCCCCAGACATAGCAGAAGGGTTGGCCGACTGAAGAGGTGAAAGTTTATATCCTAACTGGAGGTAACTCTAGTCAGCTTCTTTTTCCCCCGTGTCCGCCAGTCGTAGAAAGTGGGCATCACCAGCCTCACTATACAAGATAAAGGGTGATTCCCTGGTCTCAGGGAAACACACTCATGGATACTATATGTGTGTGTGTGTGTGTGTGTGTGTGTGTGTGTGTGTGTGTGTACATTTTTAGTAAATTCTATATTCAACATGGTTCTTGAACTCACAACCCTGAGATCAAGAGTCACATGCTCAGAGGTGCCTGGGTGGCTCAGTCGGTTAAGCATCTGACTCCTGACATTGGTTCGGGTCACGATCTCATGATTTGTGAGATCAAGCCCCACGTCAGGCTCCAAGCTCAGCATGGACTGGGATTCCGTCTCTCTCTCTCTCTCTCTCTCTCTCTCTGCCCTTCTTCCACTCACATGTGCATGTGTTCTCTCTCTCAAAATAAAACACTGGGGCGCCTGGGTGGCTCAGTCAGGTAAGCATCTGACTTCGGCTCAGGTCATGACCTTATGGTTTGTGGGTTCGAGTCCCGCATCGGGCTCTGTGCTGACAGCTCAGAGCCTGGAGCCTCTTCGGATTCTGTGTCTCTCTCTCTCTCTCTCTCTCTCTGCCTCTTACCACCCCCCCTCCAATAAACAAACATTAAAAAAAGATGTTTTAAAAATAAACATATGATAGAAGAAACACCCACAATCTGTAGCCGAGGGGGCTACAGGAGGAGGAGGAGAAAGACACATCGGGACTGAGAGAAGAGCCCACAAGCTTCCAGAAGGGAAAAAACAGCCACGTTCAAAGAACCAGAGATGAGCAAGCCTCTGAGCTTCTCAACAGCAGCATGAGAGGCTTGGCATCAGCGGAGCAAGGCCTGAAATTGTCTGAGGAATAGTAGCTTCCAACCTAGAAACTTCTAATCCCAGGTAAATTCTGGGTCCAGTGTGGTGATGGAATAAATACATTGTGCATGATCTACCTCCACTCTTAGGGACACTTTCTCAAAAACTCCTGGAAAAGGTGCTCCACTATGGGAGAGAAAACTCAAGGAAGAACCCACTGGTTCAGGAAACATGAGATGCCACACCGGGGGAGAGCCTCCCATTCGGGGGAGGGGTGGGGCTCAGCCGCAGTTCCAGAAGGGAGCATATGGACTGCGGGCTCCGGTAGGGAGGGATGCCTCTAGGAAAATGCAGCAAATCTAGCATATGCCCTGATGACGTTTGTCCAAGATGTATAAAAAAAAGGGGGGGGGGGGACATAAACATAGTAGTCCATGTGGCTCAGCAGAGAATCATATTTAAATAACCACAATACTGGGGCGCCTGGGTGACTCAGTCAGTTGGGCATCTGACTCAGGTCATGATCAGGTCATGATCTTGTGGTTCGTGAGTTCGAGCCCCATCCCGGGCTCTGTGCTCACAGCTCAGAGCCTGGAGCCCGCTTTGGATTCTGTGCCTCCCTCGCTCTCTGCCCCACTCCCGCTCACGGTCTGTCTGTCTCTCTCTCTCTCAAAAATAAACATTAAAAAAAAATTTCAATAACAATACAGTAAATGCTGAATACTGAGTTGATCAAATATTGTGACTTAACTACATCGGGAGGATGGAGTAAATCCAACGTAGGCAGGTTAAAGAGTTAAAATCTCACTTGCCATCACACCTCTTTCAACATCATAGGAAGTGCACGAGAAAAAAAAATTTTTTAATTAAAAAATGACCTCTGGGAATGCCAGCTGGTGCAGCCACTCTGGAAAACAGTATGGAGGTTCCTCCAAAAACTAAAAATAGAACTACCCTACGACCCAGCAATGGCACTACTAGGCATTTATCCACGGGATACAGGTGTGCTCTTTCGAAGGGACACATGCACCCCCATGTTGATAGCAGCACTATTGACAATGGCCAAAGTATGGAAAGAGCCCAAATGTCCATCGATGGACGAATGGATAAAGAAGATGTGGTATATATATATATGATGCAGTATTACTCGGCAATCAAAAAGAATGAAATCTTGCCATTTGCAACCACGTGGGTGGAACTGGAGGGTATTACGCTAAGTGAAATTAGTCAGTCAGAGGAAGGCAAAAATCATATGACTTCACTCATATGAGGACTTTGAGACAAAACAGATGAACCTAAGGGAAAGGAAACAAAAATCATATAAAAACAGAGAGGGGGACAAAAGAGAAGAGACTCATAAATATGGAGAACAAACAGAGGGTTATGCGAGGGGTGGCGGGAGGGGGGAGGGGCTAAATGGGTCAGGGGCACTGAGGAATCTACTCCTGAAATCATTGTTGCACTAGATGCTAACTAATTTGGAAGTAAATTTGAAAAAATAAAAAATAAAACAAGTTAATTAAAAAAAAAAATGATCTCTTCAAGTTTCATCTAATGGCTGCATAATATTCCATCAATGGATATCGTAGTTTACCTAACCAATCTCCAACTGTTGGACAATTGTTTTGGGTTCTTTTTTTTTTTTTTTCTTTTGTAAATCACCCTGCTGAGTTTCTCTCTTATCTCCCTCATGGGAGCCTCAACAAATAAATTTATTTATTTATTTTGAGAGAAAGGGGGAAGAGAGAGAGCGGGGGGGGGGGGGCAGACAGAGAGGGAGGGGGAGAGAGAGAGAGAGAGAAAGAGAGAGAATCCCTAGCAACCTCTGCACTGTAAGTGCAGAGCCCAATGCAAGGCTCGAACCCAACAAACCATGAGACGGTGACCTAAGTCGAAACCATGTTGGACGCCTAACCGCCTGAGCTGTCCAGGCGCCCCCGTCTGTGTCCTTTCTCGGCCCTACCCAACCTGCTCACCTTTCCAGTACCTGTTCCCTTCACCCTACATCCCTCTTGCCACTCTGCCCACCTGCTCTCAGAAAAGGACCCGGTGTCCTGTCGGCCCGAAGGGTGCCACCGCTCCAGACAAAATTTCTAGTAACTCCCTAATGGTGCATTTCTGGCACCGGGCAAATTGGCCCTCGAACCCTGCCCTGCCCCCCTGTACCTTCATGGGGCCGTAGACCTCAGAGCGGTCGAACATGAGCTTAAAGTAGCTCAGGCTGCTCAGGGCGGCCTGCCAGGGCATGTACTCGGTCTCTCGGATCAGGAAGAGAGTGTTGTTCAGCGCCAGAGTGACGGGGACCTTTTGGGCACTGGGGATAGACACAAGGGCTCAGGTAAGCATCCCCATTAAGCCCAGTCCCCACTGAGGGGGCCCCAACCCCTTCCTGAAACCTGAGAGCCCCAAATGAGCCAGCTCCAACGTTCACTGTAGATGGGCCTGGGGGTAGGTAGGGGTGGGGCCGGGGACGGGGGAGGGATGTGGGACAAGGTCAGCTCAGGCCCTGTCCTCACCCACTGCCAATCACATTCCCCTGCGTATTATCCCCATTTGACAAATGGGAAGCTGAGGCTCAGAGAGGCAAAGTGACTTGCCTAAGGCCACACAGCCCATAAGAGACAGAGCTGAGATGCATAAGGACAAAAAACCTCTGCTCTTTATTCTGCCCACCTCTTCTCTGATTTGCTCGGCCCCCTGTGCCTTCCTCCCTCCTCCTCCTCAGACCATCTGTGCACCTGTGGTTCATAAATGTCCGTGTCTATGGGTGACATCACCTAAGTCAAAGAGCTTAGCACCTGCTGGGAACACAGTAGGTGCTGAATAAATATTTGTTTATCCATGCTGCCTCTCTCCTGCTCTGTCCTTCCCAGACTTTTTGTAGCATCTGCCATGGCAGGCTGGCACACAGTTAATCCTCAGAAAGAGCCTGGTGCTATAAAGGACACTGTGGTTTTGGAGTTGGCCAGACCTGTGTCTGGCTGTCACGGGCTACAGAGTGACCCCAGGTAAAGCACTCAGTCAAACTCTGAGTCTCGGATTCCTTATCTGGGAAAAGTGGGTTGTAACACTAGCAATCTGCAGGGGTGTGGGGGCCCAGGGAGGGGCGCAGAGGAGCACAGGGAGCCCACAGCAGTGTGCCTGGGTCTGTCGCTGTAGAACAGCACTTGCCCAAGTCACCAGGCCAGGGACAGGCTGGGCCCCAGGAGGAAGGGGGCACTCACCTCGCCAGGTTGAAGGCATCGTGGATGACTTGAGCCCGATTGATGACAGGAATGACCTAGAAGGGGCGACAGAGCGCGTGACCTCAGGCTGCTGCTGGGGGCGGGGCGGGGGGGGGGGGGGGGGGGGGGGGGCCCGGGGCGGGGGGGGCCCGGGGCCGGGGCCGGGGGCAGGGGATGGGGGCTGGCGGCCAACACTCACCGACAGGTCTGTCTGCAGCTGAGTTTGGATCTTCTTCCAGTTTTCATTGTCATAGTTCACCAGGTAGTAGCCCGTCACGTTGAGGTTCAGCAGAACCCAGTCATTAGCTGTGGTCTTGAACAGGTCATTCTGGGCTGCGGGGAGAGATCAGAGCTAGGTGGGGCTGCTCAGAAGGCCACAGGCTGACCCTTGGCCTGTCTTTCTCCAGGCCTCCCATGCAGCCTGGCACCGGCTGGCCCTCAAGCCTCAGGCGATGCCAAGGGAAGGGGGAGGAGAAGGGGCGTAGGTAGGACTGGGCTGCCAGGCCAAACTCTGCCCTCAGCGGGACCAAGTGCCATCTCTGCCCCTCGGTGCCCTTCCTGTCTCCCACAGGCTCCACGTGGCTGGGCCAGTGACCGCAGCCCAGACTTCTCCATCGGCACAGCCTCAGGACACCCCGACCGACTCCACAGGCTGCCGCTCCTCCTCCCTCCCTCCTCCTCCCCTCTTACCCCCCCCCCACCCATCACCTAGTGGGAAGCCCAGGCAATGCCCGCCCCCCGCCAGTCAGCACCCCCAGTGCTGCCCCTCTCTGCCCTCCCTTCCGGCCTTGCTCCCGGCAGCCAGAGGGGGCCGTCGGCTTGCCACTTCCCACCTGCCCCAGCTCCTCCTGGCCAGAGGACACAGCCATTGTGTCCTGCAGTCCGCAGGGACCTTGGGAAGCAGCCTTACCTTCAGGGCACACCTCTGCCCTAGCCACAGTCCTTGCTTCTCTCCTGCCTCGCTCTTGCTCTTTCTTCTGCCCCCATGAGCCTGGCTAAGTCCTTTTCTTCCTCTAAGACTCAGCTCACCTCCTCCAGGAAGCCTTCCCTCACCTCTCCGTGAAGCTGAAACTTCCTTATTCCTGGCTCCCTGCCCCCTGCCCCAGCAGCCTGTATGTGCCTCTGTTAAGGCATCCAACACAGCTCTAGAAAGTTTTGGCTGCTTATCTTCCTTCTCTCCAGCTGCAGTTTTGGCCTCGGCAGGGGACGAATTGCCTTGACCGGATTCCCCAGTACCTGGTGGAGTAGGGCTGTTTATGCTTTGCGCCAGGCACTGTCTTAAACATCTCATGTGGGTTCTCTTCTTTAGTGCCCACACAACTCAACCGGGCCACTATTGTTCTTAGCCCCATTTTATAAATGAGGAAATGGGAGACCAGAGAGGAGTGGCAACCTGCCCGGGGCCACACAGCTGGGCGGCCGCAGAGTAGAGCTCAGAACCAGAGAGGTGGGCTCCATTTGTTGAATGAGACCATGAAGGAAGGCCACGAGGCCTGGCGGAACCCCCAGGACGCGGGCCGGGAGCTGGGGGTGTGGGGGAGGGGACGGCTGTCCACAAGGGCGGGGCTGGATTACCTTTTTCGACGCCCGGCATCCAGTAGTGAGCCTGCGGGCTGCCGTTTCTGACAGAAGAGATGGGAACGATCCACAGGTAGCTGCAGCAAGAGACCCAGATGCCAGGTGATGACAGCCAGCCGCTCTCAGTCACTGCCAGCAAAGAACAGCCCCGCCCAGCCTCCCAGTCTCTGCCCGGCTCCGTCTGGGCACTGAGCACGCCCCTCCCCCACCCCCCCATCCAGGGCCAGGTGCTGGGGCTGGGACCACGGCAGGTCAGGACCCACCACGGTCAAGGGACACCACAGCACCTGTCCTTCAGAGCCCTCACAGGACGCCCGCCTCAGTGCCCCCTGCTGCTCACTTGAACTGTGAGGGGCGGGTGACCACGGACTGGGGGTCAAGGAGGAAGTGCTGCTGGGAGATGCTGCCTGTCTGGGTGTCCACGGTGATGACGGGGAAGCCCATCTGCAGGATCCAGCGGTCCATGATGGCACTCACGGTGTCGGGCAGGTTGATGGTCGGCTGTTTGTCTACAACCTGGAGCACAGCGAGACGGTGCCCGGCCGTCAGTGGCCCGCCCAGGGCAGCCTCGGAAGACCCACCTTGCAGGGAGGCAGGGCCAGCGGAGGAGCCCGGGGTGGGGGTGGGCAGGAGCCTGGGTCTCAGCTCAGCTCGAACCTCAGAGGATGGGAGGGGAGGGGAGAAGGAGAGGAGGGAAAACATAGTCCGAGGCACGAGCGGGTGCAGAGACAGGGAGCAGGAGTGGGTGGTCTGGGGACGGGCTTAGGGCGGTCGCTACTGTCTTCTTGGGTCTTTTTTCATCTTTTTCCATGCACGTGCACTGCTTTAGTAATAACGGCAAAAAGCCAACAACGTCTGTTAATGACTGAGAAAATTAAGACGGGAAAGAGGATAAAGAACACCAGAAGGGCACAGGCTGAACAGGGAGGGGAGCTGGGGGCTGCTGCAGAGGGGGGGGTGCTCAGCACAGAGGGAGTACCCTGGAGGCAGGGGTAGAGCAGGCGTGGAGGAGGGCTCAGCTTTGGAGGAGAGGAAGGAGCAGGAAACTGAGGCAGGCGAGGAAGACGGTGGATGTGGAGGGGAGGGACCGAGGCAGTGAGGAGCCCCCTGTCGGCAGGTGGTGGGAGGTCAGGGCAGGGAAGGGGTGCGGGGGAGGGGGACAGACCAGAAGAAAGAATTTGGGCCGAAGACCAGCATGGAGGGCCCTGGAGCCCGGCTGTGACTCTGACACAAGGCCCTGGGTCTCCCCTCCCTGGTGGATCCGGGCTCGGGGTTCTGGAGGGGTCAGTGGGGCTGAGGAGGGGTAGAGAAGGAGCCCTAAGGGAAGGGAAGCTCTGGGGGAAGATGGGGAGTGTGCGGACTCCAGCCATACTAGAGGCAGGGGGGCCGGGGGAGGGGGCGGGGAGAGGGGCAGTCCGAGGGTCTGCACTGCAGACAAGGGCTGCTTGGGGTCTGAGTGCACAGGAACGCAAGGCAGGGCTGGGTGGGAGGGTCAAAGTTCGTGCGGGGGGGTGCTGGTGTGTGCAAATTCATGCCTGGGAGGGGCCGGTCGGGGCACAGGGCAGCCGGGAGTGCTGAGTAGATAGAAAGACTCGCTCCAAAGTTCCAGGCAGAGGAGGGCTGGTTTCCTCACCTCTAAGACCTGGGGGGCTCCTCGGCTCCCATCACGGAGCTCACTACGGGCTGAGGCAAGCTGCCCATGGTCTTGACCCATGGTCTCACGCCTCCTGCAAGGAGCCATCATGGCCCCCACTTTACAGATGAGCAACAAGGCTTCAAATGACCCCCCTGGGCTGGTGAGCAGTGGAGCTGGACACATTCTAGTACACGTGTGCCACCCCTAGGGACTTAGGGCACCGCAGGACCCCGACACGATGGCTGCAGGGGGCTTGGCTGTCACTGACCTGCTGCAGGTGCTCCCACAGGTTCAGGTAGATGGTGTTCCCGTATTTATAGGTATGGAGGTAGGACTGTGGAAAGACAGGTCGCAGTGAGGGCAAAGCAGGTGCTCCCCAGCCTCCACCACTGAATGTCTGTGGCGACGCACCTCGGGGGCTGGAGGAAACCGCCCCCCCCCCCCACGCCTCCATGGCTGGCCAAGGGGACTCACCGCTATGCCCATCTTGAACAGGTCCTCAGTCAGGAAGTTGGAGAGCATCCTGAGGACAGAGGCTCCCTGGGGGAGGGGAGGGGGTTCAGAAGGCTGTGCGGAGCCAGCCGGACCCTGGGCCCCCATCGGACAAGGGCAGATGCTCCCAGTGCCCTAGCTGTGTCCCTGCCCCTTCCACACGTCCTCCCCCCCGCCCCCCCCACACACACACTGTCTCAGTACCTTGCTGTAGGAGATGGAGTCAAACACCTCGCTGATCTGGGCCGGCGTGTTGATCTCCGAGGCGGGAGTTGACAGCGGGTGGGAGGAGGCCAGGGCGTCCACAGCCATCACATGGTACACGTCGTTCAGCACCATGAGGTCTTTCTGCAAAGCCCCGCTGGGCATCAGGAGACCGGCCCGACACGGGATGACCCAGGTCTTCCCCTCCCCCAGCCCCTCGTCCCCAGACCTCGGGGCCCAGGGCAGCCGGCTCACCAAATTCCACGTGGGCTCTGCAAAGTCAGCACCTAGGTACTCCACGTAGGAGGCGAAGCCCTCGTTCAGCCATAGGTCATTCCACCACTCCAAGGTCACCAGGTTCCCAAACCACTGTTGGGGGGGGGGGGAAGGTCAGCCCGGCTGGCCTTGTGCTCACGGTCACCGGGTGTCCCCCACGCGCCAGGCACCGGTTCGGGACTCCACCAACCTCGCCGTGACTCCCCTCTGCCATCCTGTCGGGTGGGACCCTCCTCCCTTCGCAGGTGCCCAGGGCAGAGCGGGGACTTGGGCCATGTCCTTTCCCTACCCTCCCTGGGAAGCAGGGGCTACCTGGTGGGCCAGCTCGTGAGCAATCACGGTGACCACGCGCTCCTGGTTGCCGCTGGAGGAGGACTGCCTGTCATACAGCAGCGCACTCTCCCGGTAGGTCACCAGCCCCCAGTTCTCCATGGCGCCAGCGTTGAAGTCAGGCAAGGCAATCTGGTCTGGGGGTGGCGTGGGCCAAAGCCATTGTCGGGACGGCCTCTGGGTGGGGAACCCTACCCGCCGCCCCCACCACAACGCCCCCTCACTCACCCGATTTGTTGAGCGGGTAGGGCGTGTCGTAATGTTGGGAAAAGAAGTCCAGGATGGGGCCTGTCACCTTCAGGGCATAATCGCCATGGCCCTGGTTGATTGCACTGGGCCGGGCCCAGATCCGGATCTGCAAAGAGGGTGGGGGTAGGTCAGAGGCCCCCCTAGGCTCCTGGTGCAGATGGGCCAAGCCGTGGGGATCCCAGGCTAGTAAGGGGGATGACTAGGTTAAAATGAGGGGCTGGGGGGGTCTTTGGGGGGCTTTGAGCCTTAGGGAGGAGCTCTGGGAATAATAATAGCCACGGCCATCATCCGTTTGGCATCCATGCGTTGGGAACTCCCTTCATGAGGACAGACCCATTTTTCAGATGCAGAGACCGAGGGTCAGAGAACTTAAGACACTTGCCCAAGATCACTCAGAGCTGGGATTTAAACACCGGCCTAACAACTCAGAGGCTGAGATGGGAATTAATAAAAGAGGAATATCCGTCAGGCCAGAGCCAACCCCGGGGAAGGGCCGACAGGCCCAGCTTCTTACCAGGACGCCACTGGGAGCTCTTGTCTCCACATATGAGAACTCACTAACGATGTAGGCCAGCAGGTAGGTAGACATTATGGGTGTGGTTTCGAACTCGGTGACTTTCCAGGTGGGATCTTCACCAAACGGGACGCTGGGGCCTGGGCATGGACCGTTCAGGCATGTGGAGACGCCTCCTCTCCCCCGCCCTGCATCCCAACCCTGGGCCGCCTTCTTCCCAAGGCCGTGTGTGGCCCCTGGGACAGACCCGCTCACCTCTGGGCAGCATGTTGGACAGGGCCACCAAGTTGTTGGGGTGGATGATGGTGATGTTAAACGTGGCCTTCATGGCGGGCTCGTCAAAGCACGGGAAGGATTTCCGGGCCTCTGTAGCCTGCATATGTGTCGTGGCCAGCACCCTGCCCAGACCGGGGTATTAGAGGGTGTGCTGGCAGAATGCCTGCACCCCGTGAGGGTGGGCAGGGCGGGGGCTTCAGGGCGCCGCCGGGCATGCGGGAGAAGGGCATGTCGCTGGGCATGAAAGCCTGGTCCGGCTCATCCCTGCCCTCCCTGCCTCCCCCAAACAGCCTCTGGGCCCTGACAGGCCAGCTCCTGTGGGAGAGCAGAATTCCTTCAGGAGTCGGGGTCAAAGTCCCGGAAGGATCCGTGCCTGAGTTAACTAGGAGGCTTTGGGCAAGTTTCTCTCTTCTGAGCCCCAGTTCTCCTATCTGTCCGAGGGGTTCTTTCGCCACTTGCCCCTGACTCCCTCGCGGGGGGGGGGGGGGGATGGAAGCTCCCCAGGAAAGAGCCGCCCCCCTGCCCCCGGCCCCCGCGGATGGAGTCATGGCCAGCCGAAGGCTCCAGGCGGTTCCGAGGCCCGCAACCCAAAACCTTCCTCGGCCCCCAGGACCCGGCTCTGCCTCAGCCTCTAGGACCTGCCCCACTGAGCAGACGCAGACGCAACTTACTTTTTGACGCCGTTCTCCATGTACTCGCTGCGGTAGAAGCCCGCCAGGTCGTCGGCCAGCTCCCCCTGGAACTCACTCTTCATCTCGTACTGTCTGCCGGCCACCAGCGGCTCCTGGAGGTGCACGACCAGGTACTCGGTGAGCTCCACCAGCTCCGTCCTGACGATGACAGGTTGCGGCTGGAAGCCCCCCACGCCCGACAAGGCCACCATGTGCCCCTGGTGGTTGGTGTAGTTGAGCCTCTTGCTGTGGATGATGACGATGTTGGTGGACTCCTTGCACGTGAAGCGAACGATGCTTGTGCCCGTGAAGACGTACAGGCCCTTATTGTTGGGGGTGAGGTAGGGCCTCAGCGTCACGTTGTAGGAGTCGGGAATCAGCGTCTTGGGTAGACGGTAGACGTTCCATGGCTTGCTTTGGTCCAAGGTAGTAGCCACGGTGGTGGTAGGGCCCGTGGGGGCCGCCGTGGAGGCCGCCGTGGAACTCTCGGTGCTCCTGTTCTTCTCCTGGGAGTACACCACGGACAGAGCGATGATGGTGCACACGGCCGCCACGCCCAGGAGGATGGCCAGGATGCCCACAGGCTTGGAAATGTAGAAGCCCTTGGCCATGGTGAGGGCAGGGGGGGGAGCTGGGGGAGGTTCAGGACGGCGAGGAGCAGGCGCAGCGTCTGGCCAGACTTATATCCCTGAGGGACAGGGGGAGGAGCCCCACAGCCCACAGATTGGACAAAAATTAACCAGGGCTCAGGCAGGCAAAGGTCAGTGGGCTGGCCAGGGGCGCCCTGTGCTCGGGCCCTGGAGAGGCTGAGATCCAGGAACAGTGTGCTGGGGGGTGCCTGGTGGGGAGCAAACAGCGTCCGGTTACAGGCTGCAGGAAGGAGGGCTGATGGGCAGGCAGCGGGTAGAGGGAGCGGCAGGGCCGGGTGGCATCGATCGGCCTGTGCCCCGGGACAGCGGGGACAGAGGAGGAGGACCGAGGTTAGAGTCTGCGAAGGACTTCCCAGGAGCAAGAAGGAGGAGATACAAGGGAGGAGAGGATCGGTTTCTGGCTTGGGACAAGAGTGCCTTGGGTCACCCCTGTGGCTGGATCCTGGCAGGGTGCCCGGGGCTCGTCGGCGACAGGGGCCCAGCCCTCCCTCGATTCTTTCAGAGCAGGGAGTCCTTCCAGGTTCCCCCTCTCACCCCTTCCTGCCCAAAACTTCTATCTCAGCCATCGGCATACTGAGGGGAAAGAAAGATGTTTTGCCATGTTTTTTTTGTTTTGTTTTGTTGGTTTTAAAATGTATATTTATTTTTGAGAGAGAGGGAGAGAGAGAGAGAGTGTGTGTGAACAGGGGAGGAGCAGAGAGGAGGGGAGACAGAGAATCCAAAGCAGGCTCCATGCTGTCCGCACAGACGAACCGTGAGATCAGGACCTGAGCCCAAGTCAGACACTTAACTGACTGAACCACCCAGGCGCCCCTGTTTTGTTTTTAAATTTTTTTTTCAACATTTATTTATTTTTGGGACAGAGAGAGAGACAGAGCATGAACGGGGGAGGGGCAGAGAGAGAGGGAGACACAGAATCGGAAACGGGCTCCAGGCTCCGAGCCGTCAGCCCAGAGCCCGACGCGGGGCTCGAGCTCACGCGAGATCACGCGAGATCTCGCGAGATCGTGCCCTGGCTGAAGTCGGACGCTTAACCGACTGCGCCACCCAGGCGCCCCTTGTTTTGTTTTTAAAGAAAGGAGGCTGGGGGCGCCTGGGTGGCTCAGTCAATTAAGCGTCTGACTCCTGATTTTGGCTCAGGCCTTGATCTCGCGGTTCGTGAGTTCAAGCCCCGAAGCAGGCTCTGTGCTGACAGTTCGGAGCCTGTTTGGGATTCTCTCTCTCTCCCTCTTTCTCTGCCCCACCCCCACCCTTGTCAAAATAAATAAATAAACTTTTTAAAAAAGAGAGAGAGAGAGAGAAGAGGCTGGTGGAGTCTTAACCTCTTCCCCGCTGTGACCTTGGGCAGGTAACTTTCTCTTTCTGAGATCTCTCTCTTCATAAATAGATAATAGCATTCACCTCTTGGGTTTGTTGCACAGATTTACTGAGAAAACACGTTAAACTCCACATAATAGACCTGAAACATCGTGCCCTTCTTCCCCACTCAGAGCTCGGCCAGGCCTCTGTTCCCATCCTCAGTGGCAACGAAGATCTCACTCATCATACTTAATAAAATAATGTTCGTGATCACTCTTGCCATCCAGCAGCCCAGTGACTCAGACCTTGACCCCTCCTGACCCTCACCTCCACATCCAATTCTACCCTCATCCTCTGATCGGATCATGTCCTTGGTCAAAGTCACTCTCTCTGTTTAAGTAGACACCACTATACTCTCATGGACTCACCACTTCCGCTCGGGCCCCCTCCAACCTGTTTGGCCCAAGAATTGGGTCATTTTTCACCACGGCTTACAACCTTTCTGGGTCTCCTGGCTGGCTCAGTCAGTGGAATGTGCGACTCGAGCCTGGGGCTGGGAGTTCAAGCCCCATGTTGGGCGTAGAGATTACTGAAACATAAAATCTTTTTTTAAAAATTTAGTCAGCTTTCTGGGGCGCCTGGGTGGCGCAGTCGGTTAAGCGTCCGACTTCAGCCAGGTCACGATCTCGCGGTCCGTGAGTTCGAGCCCCGCGTCGGGCTCTGGGCTGATGGCTCAGAGCCTGGAGCCTGCTTCCGATTCTGTGTCTCCCTCTCTCTCTGCCCCTCCCCCGTTCATGCTCTGTCTCTCTCTGTCCCAAAAATAAATAAAAACGTTGAAAAAAAAAAGAAGGAAAAAAAATAAAAATTTAGTCAGCTTTCATTCCTTCTTTCTTGTTTTTTTTTTTTTAGTTTTATTTTTTATTTTTTAAAATTTACATCCAAATTAGTGAGCCTATAGTGCAACAATGATTTCAGGAGTAGATTCCTCAGTGCCCCTGACCCATTTAGCCCATCCCCCCTCCCACAACCCCTCCAGTAACCCTCAGTTTGTTCTCCATATTTATGAGTCTCTTCTGTTTTGTCCCCCTCCCTGTTTTTATATGATTTTTGTTTCCCTTCCCTTAGGTTCATCTGTTTTGTCTCAAGTCATCATATGAGTGAAGTCGTATGATTTTTGTCTTTGACTAATTTCACTTAGCATGATACCCTCCAGTTCCATCCACGTGGTTGCAAATGGCAAGATTTCCTTCTTTTTGATTGCCGAGTAATACTCCATTGTATATATATATGCCACATCTTCTTTATCCATTCGTCCATCGATGGACATTTGGGCTCTTTCCATACTTTGGCCATTGTCAATAGTGCTGCTATCAACATGGGGGTGCATGTGTCCCTTCGAAAGAGCACACCTGTATCCCGTGGATAAACGCCTAGTAGTGCCATTGCTGGGTCGTAGGGTAGTTCTATTTTTAGTTTTTGGAGGAACCTCCATACTGTTTTCCAGAGTGGCTGCACTAGTTTGCATTCCCATCATTCTTTCTTTCTTAATGTTTGTTTATTAATTTGAGAGAGAGAAAGAGAGAGGGTGCGGGGGGAGGGGTAGAGGGAGAGGAAGAGAGAGAGAATCCCAAGCAGGCTCTGCACTCAGCGTACATAGGAGGCTCGATCCCACCACCGTGAGATCATGACCTGAGCCGAAATCAAGAGTGGATGCTTAACCGACTGAACCACCCAGGTGCCCCCAAAATAAAATCCTAAAAACAAAAACCAAAAAAACCCTTCCTTCTGTTCATAAAATCCAGACTAAATTTTCTAAAAGGGACCCACACGTTCAGCTGCCCATTTCCCAGACTCTTCTGTCTCTGTCTCTGACTCTTCCCTTCTGTCACGGTGGTCCAGCCACTCTGGGCTTCATCCAGCCTCTCCACCACAGGCCCTTTGCACATGCTGTTCCTGCTGCCTGAATCACCTTTTCCTCCCTCTTTCCCCACCTATGTCCTAGTCATCCTTCAAGTCTTCCTCAGAGAAGCCACCTCAACCTCCCTGACCAGGTCAAGTCCCCCTAGTTCCATGAGTTCCATTCGTTCCCATTAGTCCCCATTAGTCCCACGAACCTCTTCTTCAAATTCTGTAACTCAGTGCAGTTTTTTTCCATTTGATCGTATGGTGAAGACCCGAGTCCTGCCTGTCTCTCCCGGCAGCTGCGGTCCCCATCAGCCCTGCCACAGTGCCTGGCTCACACTAGGTGCTGCACACACGTTTGTCGAGTGACTGCACACACGCACGAACGCGTGAACGCGTGAGTCGTTTCAGGAGTCCCTCCTTACTGAAGGCTTTCTAGCCCATTTCCAGCCCTGTCCCTGCCCCCACCCTTGCCCGGGGAGCACTGCCTGCCCCCTTCTCTGCACCTTCCTCCAACCATGGCAGACAAGCGGCATTCTTGCTAGGGCCAAATGCATCCCAGGGCTCACATACGCCTCCTCCATCAGCTTGTAAATTCCCGAGGAACCTCATGGGGCTGGCACTCCCCGCCCTGGCTCGGGTCTGCCATCCCCTGAGCCTGGGCGAGGGCTTCGTAAGTGAAGGGACACAGAGATCAGTTCAGTCTCGTGTAACTGCCAGAAGGAATGACTGCCACCGTCACCTGGCCAGGGGACGCGAGGTCTGAGTGCAGGGTCTGCGGGGGAACCCTGGGTGCCCACCTCTCAGACTGAGGGTGTTCTGAGCCCTTGGCATTTCCCTCCTTCCACGGAGACCCGCCGACAGGGCTCTGGCCTGGGCGGTGTGGACCTCCCACCGCCACGGCCGGGAGCCACCCCCTCAGGCCTAGGCTGCGCTAATGGGAAGCCAAGAGCCCAAGAGAAAGCTCCAGCTGGGGCATGGTGACAGGGAACTGCGGCTCCCAAGGGTGACGTGTCACGTGCTCCCGATCTCCTACCATCAGGACTAGGATTCGCCTAGGGAGGCCATCTTTATCGTAACCCCGGAGGCTGGCATCCAGGGCCACGTGTCCCCCTGAACTAAGTTTCACTCTGTCTCCGACTGGGCCTGCAGCCCCCTCCCACCTTTGTAGCAGAAAGTCCCGACAGCCCACTTGGCCGAGTCCCTCCGCCAAACAAAATCCCTCCTCCTCCCGCCCGGCCCAGTGTGGTCTCTTCCTGTTTGCTTTGGACACAGACCGCAGGCCCAGCTGGCTAGAATCTTTACCCTTTTGGAAAGAGCCTCCGGTTTTCAAAGCTGGTGCGGCAGGCAGCCTCCTGCCCTGTGATAAGGGGGTCTCTGCTCCGGGGGCTCAGAGAGGGCATGATCTGTGGCTCCCACCTGCCATTCCACTGAGAAGCCCCCCCATGCCGTGGCCCAAGCCCGGCCGTCTGCACACCCCACTGGGTCGTGGTGGCGAGTACCCAACCTCACCCAGCCTCGCCACACGCCTCAGCAGAAGGATCTTCCTTTCCCGCTCGAACCGGGTCTCCGGCTCCTTCTTGTCTGCGGAATGAAACCTCAGACCTTCTGTGAACTGCACCCTCTGGCCTCTCCTCTTTCCAATGCCTAGTGTGGCTCCAGCCGCAGGCATTTCCCACACCTTTCCATACCTCGGCGGCTTTACTCTTCCTGCTTCTGCTCCTAGGAGTGCCTTTCCCCTCCCTCCTGTCCAACTCCTACTCATCCTTCAAAGCCCAGCTCACATGTCACTGCCTTCTCGTGCCTGACGGCTCCTCTCCCCTCGGTGCTTCACTGGCCTCTGGGTCACATTTCTAACACAGCACTTACGAATAGGCCATCTTTGTATCCAAAGACCTGTCCCTAGGCCTAAGCCCCCTGAAGGAAGACTAATTTTGTAAACCCCTCCATCACGAGCACACGGCAGGAGCCCAGTGAATATTGGCTAAATCAATGATAACGCACACGATCCTTGCCATGGCTTTTAGGTCTGGCGTGATCCAGCCCCCAAGGATCCTCCAGTCTCATTTCAGGCTCTCTTGCCCTGTCACCCCCTGGGCTCTGCCCACTGGCCTCTTCCTGTTTCTCAAGCCCACCACATTCTCCCTCTTCTAGCCACATACTGCAACCCCCTCCCCACCAGCAACAAGCTGGTCCTTGGGGCTGGGAGGCTCCTGTCTTTCCCTCACCCATCATCCCGGAGGCTCACTTCAGGGCTGCTGTCCCAGCACAGCCTTCCCGGCCCCCTAAAGACTCTGAGCACCACGGGGATAGTATCCCCCACACCAGGCAGGCACCTAGCACAGCCAGCAGGTGACGCATGTTTGTGGAATGGATACATCACTAAGAAAACGAGACCGTGGTTAAAGATGGAACTCAGGGGCGCCTGGGTGGCGCAGTCGGTTAAGTGTCCAACTTCAGCCAGGTCACGATCTCGCGGTCCGGGAGTTCGAGCCCTGCGTCGGGCTCTGGGCTGATGGCTCAGAGCCTGGAGCCTGTTTCCGATTCTGTGTCTCCCTCTCTCTCTGCCCCTCCCCCGTTCATGCTCTGTCTCTCTCTGTCCCAAAAAAAACGTTGAAAAAAAAATTTTTTTTAAGATGGAACTCAGTGTAATTCGGACACTCGATCCTCAGGGCAGATTGCCCCCCACCCCCCATACCTCACCTTCTTCTTGGGCTCCTGGGTCATGCGTACAGACCACCTTTGTGAGTTTTGCCAAATTTTGATCCTCTCGTGTATTATTCACTTAATATCTTTCCTTAACTCCATCCACTACTTAACTCTACTTCTGGGCAATAATGACCATGAACTCATGGTTAGCTGTGTCATCGTTTTTCCGATACACATTTTAATTGAAGATTCTTGGCTTAAAACCTACTCATCCAGGTGGCCCCTAAAATCATCTTGCAGAAAGTGCACTCACTCTGGAAATCCTTGTTCCACCCTGTGTGATCCTGGGGGTGGTGTTCCCTGCGGGCTGTCTTTGGAGTGGGACCTTTCTGCTGGGGAGCAAAATGTGTGTTCCTTCTACTGTTAATCTCTTTTTTTTATCTGTTTATTTATTTTTTGAGTTTGCTTTTTGGGAGAGAGAGAGAGAGATTGAGCAGGTGAGGGGCAGAGAAAGAGGGAGAGAGAGAGGATCTCAAGCAGGCTCCACACGGTCAGCACAGAGCCCGATGCGGGGCTCGAACCCACACACTGTGAGATCATGACCTGAGCTGAAATCAAGAGCCGGGCACTTAACCGACAGAGCCACCCAGGTGCCCCCTTTTACCATTAATCTCTTGATGGGGGAGAAGCTGAGGACCTCCAGCCCCATCTCAACCAAAGCAGCCCTCCTATGGCTATCTATATTTTGGTCTAGAGAACAAAGTTTCTTCTAAATTAAAAAGAAAATAAAATTAAGGTTGACAACTTGGAGAATATTTAAGGCCATAGCCACACGTGTAGGAGACCTCAGCTGAACAAGTAAAAGTCACCTTTGTCTCAGATGTGGGGGTACAAGCTGCCTCCTATTCAAACATGGAAACACCAGGAGCCTGGGAGGGGGCTTGGTGGGGAGACCCCAGGACCAGCAGCCGGGTGCGATCTAGGCTCCCTCACAGACCCCTGGGTAAGCCGCTTCTCAGTGCTCGCTCGGTTTCCCCGTCACCTGCAGGGCTGGGCAGGCTGGGTTCTAGGGACAACCTGAAGCCCATCTGTCTGTCCCGAAGGAACAGTGAGTGGGAGGCAGGGACGCAGCTAGGGCCCCAGCACAGGGCACGCTCTGGCCCCTCAAGGCCCTGGCCTGCTCCCAGACTTCCGAGGCCTCAATCCACAGCTGCATGAGGCTGGGTGTGGGCCAGCCCCCCAGGGTGCTTCCTCTGGGACCATCAGACGTTGTTCATCCTGTGAGAACCTCAGAAGGGCCCTAATGGGAAGTCAGCTCCTGCTACAGATTTCTAGCCCCATGTAGGGCACTCAGGAGGGAGGGAGCAGGGAGGCCTTGTGGAGGTGTGCAGTGGGGGGGAGGGCACTCTGGCCTGTGGCTCTTGCCTGGCAACTCCTATCTGTGTAACTGAGCACCTACTGTGTGCCCCACCAGGATAAGCACCACCAGTGGGCTGCTGAGGAAGCCAAAGTGCCGACAGAGATTAAGTGACTCGCCCAAGGTCACACGGCTAGTTAGTGGCAGCTTTTACAGGCTCAACTACGTAAGCATCCTCCCAACCTCCTACCCCGGCCCCCATTGGCTCCTGTGCAGTGCCCAGGAAATGTTAGGGACCCCGGGAGGAGACAAACACCTTTTAGCATAACAACACAGGATAGACAGCAAGTTACAGAAGGCAGATCTGGGCAGGATGAGAGGTCTGACCGTCAGGGGAATGGTGTCCCGGCTGGATTTTCTAGGCACAGTAGGGGGCAAGGAGCTGCAGTGGCTGAGAGATTGAAAATTTGATGGAAGCCAGCCTGAGGGCTCTGCAAAAGGGCTAGGAGCCCCAGGCCTCCAGGACAGGAAACTGGGGGGGTGGGGGTGGGGGAGGGTGCTTCTAGAAAGTGGAACTTCTTGGCAATAGGTTAGCGCTGGGGGGCTGCCCGCGGGGGCCTCTGGCCCAACCTCCATGGGTGCAGCTGAAGCCACTGTAGGGTTGTTGATGACAGACACCTAGGGTTGGGACCAGGCAGGTGGTGATAGCTGACGGCTGACGCGGAGGAAGGCACCACGGGACTTCAGTGTGAGCGGCTCGCCCACCACCCCTGCCATCCCTCAGACCGTCCAGGAGCCCCCAGCAAGGGGGCCTGGACCTTCCACTAGAGCCACAAGCCCTGGAACCACGCCCAGTTCCAACCCCCACTCCCCCCCCACCCCTTCCAATGTGGGGACCCCTGCCGTCTCTCCAGAGTGCTTAGCAATAAAACTTCAGGGGCGCCTGGGTGGCTCAGATGGTTGAGTGTCCGACTTCGCTCAGGGCATGATCTCACGGTTCGTGGGTTCAAGCCCTGGTCCGGCTCTGTGCTGACAGCTGACAGCTCAGAGCCTGGAGCCTGCTTTGGATTCTGTCTCTCCCTCTCTCTCTGCCCTTCCCCTGCTCCTGCTCTGTCTCTCAAAAATGAATAACTGTTAAAAAAAAAGTTTCAAAAGCAAGCAGACAAACTTCAAGCAGAGGGGCTGGAGGACCTGACTTAGAGATGTGGGAGTGGCAAGAGACTGGGGTGGGGGAGGTGGGAATCCAAGGAGGGGGCTGGGCTGCCGCACTCAGCTGGGCCTGTTCCCCACCTGCGAAATGGAAGCAGCTTAACCTTCTTCTGCAGGTGGTCTTGCCTTAACTCCAAGGCTTCACAGGGAAGCGGGTGAGCGGACCCTAAGATCACAGCAGGATCTCTGCCAAAGGCATTCCTCGCACTTCTGGGGGCGGGGCCCGGGGACGGGGCAGCAGGCACCCAGCCGGGCCACCGAAGTGCAGCAGCCCGAGAAGCTGGCCAAGGAGGCGGCCGAGAGAAGGCACTCCAGCAGAAGTGGAGAGAGAGGGGCAGGACACACACATCAGGAGCTGAACACGAAGCCGCGGGGAAGGGCCCCCTGGCCACAGGTGGAATGAAGAAATCTGGCCCAAGTAAGCCCTTCCTGTGCCTGGGGCCCTGGCGATCCTTCATTCCATTCCTGCTGAAACATCTGGGTCCCCTGCCACAGCATCTGCTGCCACCTACAATCTAGAGCGAAGGGTCGTCCTGGAAGCGGCTGCACATTTAGGAATAATCTTTTGTAAAAAGAAGAGGAGGAGGAGGGGCGGGAGAAAAGAAAAGAAGAGAAGCAGAAGAAAACAGAAAAGAAGAAAGACAAGAAAGGAAGAAAAGTTTTCGCTCTCCCTGGGCCTCAGTGTGCCGGACGGAGAAGGGGGCGTCGGCAGCAGACGTGGGGCCCTCTGCCGGCGTCGCGGTCCCCGCCTCACTCCTGCTGCCGCCCCGCAGCCCCTCCGCGCCCGCAGCCCCGCCCCTGCAGCATCCCGCACCTGCCCCGCCGGCTCGCGGCCCCCCACCCTCCCCACGGCCCCGCCGCCGCCCCGCACCCCC
>NW_024412416.1:6019388-6027700 GCF_014898765.1 Herpailurus yagouaroundi | reverse complement strand
CCCGCACCCCCTGCGCGCCCGCAGCCCCGTCCCCGCCCCGCACCCCCTGCGCGCCCGCAGCCCTCCACCGCGCTGCACTTGCCCGAGGGACCCGCACAGGCGCTCGACCCAGGCCGGCTGGGAGCCTCCTCCCCGACGACGTCCAGGAGCCGGGCCGCCACCGAAAACTGCCCCACCAGGACCTGACTCCTCCTCTCCCCGTCTGTTTAAAAGGGAAGTAACCTGACCCGACCACTACTCCTCCCGGTTAACCCCTTTCAGGCCACGCGCCCGCCCCCGGCTCCGCCCGGACTCCTCCCGCGCCCGCCCCCGCCGCCCGCAGCCCCCAATCGCCCTTGGGTTCCTGGTCCCCCGCACCCTCCCCTCCACCCCCACCCCCACCGAGTCCCCCTGGGGCCCCGCAGCCTCAGCGCCCCGCCCCTCCACATCTGGACTGAAGTTGCCACCGAAGGAGGGACGCAGAGCCTCCTCGCCTTTGGAGTTGTGGGTGGGGAGAGAGAGGCCCTGTCACCCAGAAAGAAAACAGATCGCTGAATCTCGCCAGCATCTATGTATTTTAAGAGTCAACATATATGTCCTAATGTTTTTATTTATTTTGAGAGACAAAGAGAGCACAAGCAGGGGAGGGGCGAGAGAGAGCGAGAGAGACAGAATCCCAAGCAGGCTTCCTTCGCGCCGCGCCGTCAGCGTGGAGCCTGACCTCAGGCCGGATCTCAGGAGCCTGAGCTGAAATCAAGAGTCGGACTCGTAAGGACTAAGCCACCCAGGCGCCCCTTGCCAGGACATAATTTAACTTTGGTGTTGCCTGGGGCTCATCATCAGAAGGCAGAGAAGAAGCAGGGTTCAGCCAATAAATAAATACATAAATAAAATAGCAATTAAAAAATAAAAATAAAAATACCAGAGCCAGGAGTAGGCACATATGCACTTCTCATTCAGATTCGGCTTCCGGAAGCTGTGCAGCCACGGCTGGGCCTTCTTCTCTGGGCATCTTTTCACTGGACAGTCCCTGGTGAGACCCGCTATTCCTTTCCTCTGGCTGCTGCAACAAATTAACACAAACTGCAAACAATGCACATTTAGTACCTTAGGGTTCTCTCTAGACTAAACGCAGGGGTGTCCACAGGGGTGTCCTCCCTCGGGAGGGTCTACAGAGTATCCATTTATTGCCTCTTCAGGCTTCCAGAGGCCGCCCGCATTCCTTGTTCCGTGGCGGCCACCATTTTCAAAGCCGGCGATGGCCGGCCTTCCTGCCCTTGGATCCGTCCAACACTGACTCTTCTGCTGCCTCCTGCTGCTACTTCTGAGATCCCGGTAGTTACACTGTCCGCCGAGAGAATCCCAAATAATCGCCCCATTTTAAGTTCAGCTGATTAGCAGTTTCAATTCCAGCTGCAACTTCAGGGGCCCTTTGGCACGTAGCACGACAGCGGTCACGGTTTCTGGGGATTAGGACGAGGACATCTTCCGGGGAGGAGGGCAGCATTCTGCGTACACAGGACGTTCAAGGTGCCTGCCAGAGTCTCAGGTGTGGAAGCACATTTAGAGATCAGCCAGTCTCATCTGCTCTCCTTATCTGTCACCGGGAGCTGTGGGACAGTTAAGCACTGCGCTGCATGGCCCGGGCCCGTTGCTGCTTGACTCCATTTTATTATACTTTCACTTGCTCTTCCTTTGGAAACTGCACAGCGGACCAGGGTACCCCTACGCAGCAGCCTTGCTTCCCCTTCCTAATTGGTTCCCGTGCTGTTAACAGCCAGCTCACAAGTTTAGTGGAATATAGAACTGTGCTTAAAGTAAGAGTAGGCAGGCTCTGAGTGAGACCCAGCAGCTGGTCTGGGTCTTACTTCTTTCTCTCTCCCCGGCTCTCATCCTGCCCCGTCTCCCTCCTCCAGCATATTTCTCCTAATCTGCTCTCCGGCCCCAGAAGCCAAGGAAAGATTCAATCCGGGCAGGAGAGAATCTCCGGCCCTGGGTCCCTTTGCTCCGCCTTAGGCCCCGAGGGCATTTGGAGAAGAATAAACATATGCCTCTGCAGCAGGAGAGTGCCGCCCAACTTTCTGGAGGGTAGTTTGGGGACAGGAATGAAGGTCACTTTCAGGAATTTAGCCTAATGAAATAGAATATTTATGGACAAGGCCCTTCGCTGCAGTGTGACTTCTATAATTCAGGAAAATCAGAAATAGCCTACATGTTCAGCCGTAGGTGACTGGTGAAATGAATTAGGGTCTTCCCGTGCGAGGAAATACTACTGCACCATGAAAAACAAATCATGTTTTATAACTACTGAATGAACCCATGGGAGAACTAAAAAACACCACCATCACTAACAACAAATCCCGGAGTGGGGAAGGCCTTCCTAAGTATGACCCAAAACCTGAAGGCTCAAAAGATTGATAAATTTGAGTTCGTAAAAAAGTCAAAATTTCTGCCTCGCACGAACTGCCACAAGTCAACAGAAAAACTTGAAACTGGGGAGTGAGGGGCTGCGGGTCATAACAAAGGCAGAGGGATGATTTCTCTAATACATAAAGGGCTCCCACAAATCGTTTTTAAATGAACCCACAATGACGCAAATCGGGGGCGGGGGGGGGGGGGGCTGCGGAATAGGCAAAGAATATGAAGAAACAGTAGGGAAAGGGGAAATTCAAAGGAACTCTTAAACGTGTGAAAAGATGCTCAGCAACTCTCCTAAAAGGATAAACGAAAACTTGATCTCCAAAGATACTCTGGTTGACATCAGATGGGCAGAGACAACAAGGTTTGGTAACACACGAGGTTTGCAGGGTTGGGGCGGGGGACACAGACACCCTCCTGCCCAGCTGGCTGGTGCGTAAACTGATAAACCCCTAACGGAAGGAATTTGGCAATATTTAGCAAACATAGAAACACACGTACCCTTTGACTCAGCACTTCCACTCCTAGAGATTTATCTTACCAATATCCTCACCCACAAGTGCAATGGTGAATGCAGGCTTTTCACGTGCAGAACCGTCTGTAGTTGGGAGGAACCTACCACCAGCAGAGGTAGGATCAGGGTCTCTGAACCCTTCCTTCGTGTCCCTGCAATGGGATGTATGGAGTGATAAAAAAAGAAGGAGGATGCTTACCTGGAACAATCTCCAAGGCACGCTGTTAAGGAACAAGAATAACAAATAAAAATGTGTTTATTTATTTATTTTTTTAATTTTTTTGTAACGTTTATTTATTTTTGAGACAGAGAGAGACACAGCATGAACGGGGGAGGGGCAGAGAGAGAGGGAGACACAGAATCGGAAGTAGGTTCCAGGCTCTGAGCCATCAGCCCAGAGCCGGACGCGGGGCTCGAACTCACGGACCGCGAGATCGTGACCTGAGCTGAAGTCGGACGCTTAACCGACTGAGCCACCCAGGCGCCCCTAAAAATGTGTTTAGAATCAAATACACAGACCATTGTTTACGTGGATTGCCAATTGTGTTTTAAGCAGGAGAAAGCACACAATCCGCTTTTACACGTGTAAATAATGACTGAAGATACACAAGACGTTGATAAGACTGGTGGTTTTCCAGGAAGGGAACGGGGCAGCCCGAGAACAGGCTAGAAAACAGATTTTTCCATGCTTGCTTTAGTCCTTTTGAATGTCTAGCCGTGTGCATATGCTGTCTATTCAAACGTAAATAAAAAGTGCCAGACAAAAAGACCAGAGGATTAACAGATTTTACGATATAAATTTTTTTTTGACTTTTATATGTTTATGGATGAAAAGACTTGATGTCTGGGGTTTGCTTTGAAATAATCCAGGTGCAGTGGGGAAGTCAGGGCTGACTGCCCAAGACAGCGTGATTTAAAATAGGGGGAAATCGAAGACAATCTTAATGCTCAGCCAGTGCGGATTGGTTCAATAAATCACGGTCCTCCGTGTGAAAAAATACTACGCCATCGTTCACAAAATAACAAATCATGTTTCAGAAGTAGTGGAAGAATCTGTTTTTGTTTTGCTAATAGCCTTAGACTGGAAAGACCTTTCTAAGAATTATACAAAGCCCAAAAGTCACAAAAGGAAAGACTAAGAAATTCGACTGCGTAAAAGCAAAAAAAATCTCTGCATTGCAAAAACCACTACAAGCGACATCCAAAGGAAAATTCTATACTGGGGGGAAAAAAATCAACCTTGCCTTGATCACTGTTGGAGCTCGGAGATGGGGACACGGGGAGTTCACTGAACTCTTCTTACTACTTTTGAGTATGTTTTCAAATTTCTGTAATAAAAAGTTAAAAATGGGGGCACCTAGGTGACTCTGTCTGTTGAGCACCCGACTCTTGGTTTCGGCTCAGGTCATGATCCCAGGGGTGTGGGATCGAGCCCCATGTCGTGCTCCGCCCTGAGCGTGCTTGAGATTCTCTCTCCCTCTCTCCTTCAGCCCTCTCCCTGGCTCTCTCTGTTAAAAAAAAAAAAAGAAAAAGAAAAAGAAACCAGGACAAAGGACGAGATTCAAAAACTCATAGCGGAGGAAATAAAAAAGGCCAATTGACATATGAAAAGTCATTCAACCTTAGCTGTATTCAGGAAACACAATTTCAAAACAATGAGAGGTCAGGTTTTGCCCAGGAGGCTGGCAGAGGTTTAGACAATGCACCATACCTACAGTTAGCCAGGGTGCGGTGACCCAGTGACACCAGCTCCTAGCACACTTGTCAATTGCTGATTACTCGAGAAAGTAAAATTAAAAATTAAAAACGTAAGGATGTGTAGGAGGAGGTTTATTGAAGTATTCCTTGTCACAGGGGGAGCAACAACAACAAAAAAGGTCAAAGTGTCCGTAGGGGGCCATTTAAACAAATTATCAAACATCCACAGGAAGCACTGCACGGCAGTTGGAATGAGTTAATGCCGTATACTTACCTTGGGATGATGTCTGTGTAGATTTTTTTTGAGTTTTTTTTTAATCTTTTATTTATTTTTGAGAGAGAGAGAGACAGAGCATGAACGGGGGAGGGTCAGAGAGAGAGAGGGAGACACAGAATCGGAAGCAGGCTCCGGGCTCTGAGCTGTCAGCCCAGAGCCCGACGCGGGGCTCGAACCCACGAACCTTGAGATCATGACCTGAGCCGAAGTCGGACGGTTAACCGACTGAGCCACCCAGGCGCCACCATGTCTGTGTATATTTTTAAGTAAAAAAGAAAAAGCAAGTGCTACAGGAACACAGTTACTATGTTCCATCTTCCTAAGAACTCTCTCGGGGCATGAATACTCCTGCGGTGTCACGAGTGTTGGGACGAGTGGAAAGGCATGTGCCCAGTGATTAACCTGGGTGTTCTCAGTGAGGCCGGCGTGTGGCAGGGGGTGGGAGGGAGGGCAGGGAGGCTGACGTTGCTTTCTTAGACGCTTGTGTTCTCTTTACACCGGAGAACAAACATACACTAATTTTGTAGCGACAGCCACCCAAACCAGTCAAATACGACTTACAAACGGAAAGGATAGATGACAGCGTTGGGGAAGGGGAAGATGGGAGGGGTCAGGCCCTGCCCAGCCCGCGTGGGGCCCCTCCGTGGCTCTGAGGCTTCTGGGCAGGGCCCTGGCGGGGAGTACTGGCTGTCAGGGTGGGCCAGGGACCAGGGCAATCCCTCCAAGGTCTCCATCTCCCCGTGAGTTCAGAAGTAGGGTGGGAGTAGGCAGGAGAGGGGTGGAGACTCCCGGGGTTCCCCAGCCTTGAGCACCTGGAGCACTCCGCTTCTCTTCCCTCAGTGTCCCTTCCCTACACACTCCTCCCTCTCCCGGGGCCGATTGCGTCCTTGAACGGAACACCTGCTGTGAGCAGGTGATTCAGCTCCGGGCTCTGGGGGACAGTGAAGAGAGAAAGCGTTACACTTATTCACTCATCTGGTCAGTCAGTCAGTCAACAAATGTTTGAGGAGCCCACACTGTGTGGGGGCACCACGCCTGGCTCTGTGGACACAGGTGGCGCCTGTTCTAAGGGACCCGTGGTCTACCTGGGCAACAGTAGCAGGGATGATGAACTCCGAGGGTGCAGGGGCCAGATCTGTACTGCTTTCCGCTGCGCCCCAGTGCCTAGCACGAGACTTGGCGCTTACCGGGTGAATAAAGGAACCAAATTCCACACTATTGTCATGATGGTGGCAGGAGGTCTGCTCTGTGCCTGGGGAAGGACAGGGGAGGGTAAGCGAGCAGGGAGAGCTATTTGGGCTGAGTCTTGAGGATTGAGTTCAATTAACCTAACAGGCAGATGGAGGAAGGTTGTTCTTGAGCAGAGGGACCGGTATCTGTAAAGGCAGGGGGTCAAGTGTCCGGTGGGGCACAAGGCTGGGGCAGGTGAGGACAGGACATGAGAGCCTTGGATGCCACGATAAGGATTTTGGGCTCTACTCCTCGGGGACGCCGAGTCCCTGATGCCTTTTGAGAAAATCTGGGACCAGCGTGGAGGGGAGTCGGGTGGGAGGCAGGGAGAGCGTTGGGAGGGGGCTCGGGCTCTCCAGAGGCTGGAGAAACCCAGCAGCGGAGGGAGGGGCTTCGCGGAAGGGGCTTGATAACCAGGAACTAGAGGCTTGAGGAGGTAGGTGTCCGGAGAGGGAGGACAATCCAGAGGGGCCGCTAGGGCTGGGATTTTATGATCATGATTTCTCATTGCTGTTTTCAAGAAGTCAGTTTGGGTTTTATTATAAAATTGATTAAAAACACATTGTTTGGGGGAACACCTAGGGGGCTCGGTCGGTTGACCTGAGACTTCGGCTCGGGTCAAGATCTCACTGTTTGTGAGTTCGAGCCCCGCGTCGGGCTCTGCGCTGACGGCTCCAGAGCCTGGAGCCTGGAGCCTGGAGCCTGGAGCCTGGAGCCCGCTTCGGATTCTGTGTCTCCCTCTCTCTCTGCCCCTCCCCCGCTTGCACTCTGTCTCTGTCTCTCTCAAAAATAAATAAACATTTTCTAAAATCTTTAAAAAAACACACAAAAAAACACATTGGGGAAAAAAGGAGGACAAAGAGCAGCTTTGAGAGCAAACTCTGTTGGCCAGGCAGGAAGCAGGAAAGGACTTTTGATGTGGAGCTGGGCCCGGCAGGGTCCTGGGCCTCGGAAGGGACAGGACTGACCAGAGCACAGTGGGAGGGACAGAGGCCCCCCAGGCGGGGTGAGAAGGAACAGACAGGCAGGGCGGGGAGGCAGAGTGAGTCCCGCACCCCTGGGTGGGCTCCCATTCCAGTGCTGCCTCAGCACCCGACTCACGGCGGCGGGGGGGGGGGGGGGGCCCTCCCCAGGGCAGGGCAGGGCGCTCAGTAGGAGGCCAGCTTTGCAGCCAGACGCTTGGCTTCCAGTCGGGGTCTGATGCATACAAGTGACGTAACTGACTTTGAGTGCTTACTTGCCGAGGAAGCTTCACCTTCCTCATCTGTAAAATGGGCAGAGTCCCTCATGAAGCCCGTAGGGAGCCCTCCGTAAAGACCCTACCATGCAAATGTCCGCCTTTGCCCGCTTTGGCAAGTTTCGTGCCCCCTCTGGCCATGCCTCTTCCTGGGGCCATCGGCCTTGTTCCCAGCAATCCCCAGCTCTGGGGCATCCCCATGTGCCTTCTCAGCCGTCCCTCCCGCATCCTTTCCCGGGCCCTGCTATCTCTTGAAAGTGCGCTTTCCTGAATCCCCATCATCCCTCTGAGAGCTCCGGGCCTCCGCCCCCCTCCCACCCCGGGTCTTGTCCATCCGTCAGGCCTTCCTGTGCCCACCCCAACCCCCACCCCCACCGCCTGAGCCCACCCAAGGCTACGAGGCAGCCCACTCCCTGGCTCCCCCTCCCTCTGCCCCCCTGCCAGTCTGCAAACCTCCTTTCCCGCCCGGGCGACGCCCTGTGCAGTGGAGGAAAACGCGGGTTTTCGCCTCCACTGTGTTGATTTCTTCTGGCTTCAGTAACGAATGATCACAACCCGGGTGGCTTAAAACAATAGAAACTTACCATCTCCCCGTTTGGAGGCCAGATGTCTGAGATCCAGGCGTCGGCAGGCGCACGCTCCCTCCGAGGCTCTAGGCAAGGAGCCTCAGTGCTTCGGGCTTCTGGTGGCTCCGGGTGGACCTTGCCTGGTGGCTGTGTCCCTCTGACCTCCACCTCTGTGGTCACAGGGGTTTCTCCTCTGTGTGTCTCTTATGAGGACACTTGTCATTGGAATGGGGGCTTCCCTAAGCGATCCAAGATGACCTCATGTCCAGGATTTTCACTTAATTATATCAACCATCCTTTTCCCAAATAAGGTCACATTCACAGATTCTGGGGACTAAGACATGGACATCTTTTTTTTTTTTTTTTTTCAACGTTTATTTATTTTTGGGACAG
>NW_024412416.1:5998879-6019288 GCF_014898765.1 Herpailurus yagouaroundi | reverse complement strand
GTTCAACGTTTATTTATTTTTGGGACAGAGAGAGACAGAGCATGAACGGGGGAGGGGCAGAGAGAGAGGGAGACACAGAATCGGAAACAGGCTCCAGGCTCTGAGCCATCAGCCCAGAGCCCGACGCGGGGCTCGAACTCCCGGACCGTGAGATCGTGACCTGGCTGAAGTCGGACGCTCAACCGACTGCGCCACCCAGGCGCCCGGTCATGGACATCTTTTGGAGGGCCACCATTCAGCCCACCCTTAGCCTCTTCCAGGCCAGCCTCGGCCCAGTGCCATGTGGCTTCCCTACAGCATAGCGACCCCTCCCTCCACACCCCACACCACAGCCTCCCTGCTTCCAGCATCTTCCCACGTGCCCTGGGGACCAGGGAGGCCTCCTCCTCTTGCTCTGGCAGAGACCTTTTCTAGAATTCTCTCTTTTGCGAACCCCAGATGTTGAACAGTCTAACCCCTTCTCAACCCAGGGACCTCTCCATTCACACCCTCCACTGACCTGCTGAGAGGCCCTCAGGCTGCACCATCCAGGCACTTGCTGTCAGACCCCCGGGCCGCCCAGCCTCACCCCGAGCGCTCCAGGGCTCCCAAGAATATTGTCAAGCTGCTTTGGGAAAGAGGACCCCCACCCTTGGCCTGGGTCTCCCTGGCACTCGGAGCTGCATAAAGTGTGGTCCCCAAGACTGTCTGTCCACAGGAGAGGTGAGGCCATGGGCCTGCTGGTCCCTGAAGCCCGCTCGAGGCTCCCGGGGTGTCTGGGGTCTGCACCTCCCTGGGGCTTTCAGGAAAGAGACCAGACCCTGTGTCCGACACCGGGGACAGAGTATGGACAGGGATCATTAAGGGTCAGGCTTTGTATCCCGGTCGTGACAATTTATTAGCTGAGCGACTGGGCAGGTAGCTCCTCCGTGCCTCGGTTTCCTCATCTGCCAACAGTAATAGCACTTTGCCTCACAGGGTGTGGTGAGGGTTAAGTGGGAGAATACACAAAACACTCATCAGGCAGCAGGGCGCAGAGACCCTAGCCATCTTATCATTGTTATGACAGGCAGCCCTGGGCCTCGGCCTCCAGCTTTCCTGCCCCACCCTTCACATGCCGGGGCCGGGGCCAGACAGTAGGGCTCGATGACCCATCGGTTACATGTGTAACGACTGGCAGGTGGTGGGCGTGAGGGGTTAGCCCCGCTTTAGCGTCTTCCGATCTCTGGGGCATAAATAACCCCACCACTTCCGAGTTCCATCCCCCACGCGAGGCAGAGTTGGGCACAGACGCCGAGGGCACGGCCTTGTAGACTGCCCCACCGCAAGGACGCCGTCGGTGTGCTGGGCCTCACGTGACACCGCTCAGGCGTGGGGACGTAATGAAGAAGCCATGAGCTTTGAGTAGTGCCTTTGTTTTTCAATATACTTTATTTAGTTGTAAGCATGCATAATTTAATTTTTTTAAAGATTTTATTTTTAAGTAATCTCTATGCCCAACGTGGGGCTCGAATTTATAACCCTGTGATCAAGGGTTGCATTCTCTACCAACTGAGCCAGCCAGGCACCCTTTTTTTTTTTTTTTAAGATTTTACATAATTTTATGTCTATCTATCTATCGAGAGTGCACGTGAGCAGGGAAGGGCCAGAGAGAGAGAGAGGGGGAGAATCAGCGAGGAGCCTGACGTAGGGCTCGATCCCACGAACCGCGAGATCACGACCGGAGCCGAAGTCGGGAGTCAGACGCTTCACCGACTGAGCCCCCCTTCACCGGCGCCCCCCGAAGTTTCTTCTTAGAAGTGGCGCGTCTCACTTACGGTCAGGCCACCAAAGCAGATCAGGTTGCCCGGCTTGATGGCAGAGTTACGCGGAGTGCCGCATTCCCCCGGAGCGGAGAGAGGCGCTAGGTCTTTCGAGCGGTGATAATGTCCACTGCAGTTGCTTTCCCTGTTATTATCATTATCATTGTTTCTGCTCAACCCCTCCCGCGGGTTGGAGATGACGCGAAGGCTCCACACACACGGTCCGGCCTCCTGGCCCAGGCACTGTCACCCCAGACTGGGCTCCCTCCTCTCCACCGATAGTCTTCCCATCCACCAGTGCCCAGTTCGTGGTTTGGGAAACGCAGAGATTAGGGAAGTCCGCCAGGCCCCGCATCTCTTATCCTGGGCCCCAGCCCACTCCGCACCCTTCCTGATTCCCACTGAGACCCAGAAACCCTCCTGCCACGGCCCCCGCTCTCCCAATGGCTCTCTGAGCACGCAGCTTCCCTTCCCTCCCGTGGCCCGGAACCTCCACAGGCTTTGCCCGCTGCATCTTCTCTCTTCTTGCTCTGCTCCCCAAACCTAACTTACCCTCCACCCTGGTTCCTGCTCCTCCCGCGGGGCCCGACAAGAGAGGCCCACACTGGCCGCACGGCCGCCCCGGGGCCCTGGTCACCACGCCCATCAAAACGCTGCACGATGCGCCCCAAGACTTGTCAGCTCTAACCCCACGACGTCCCGCGTGTCATCCGCATCTACCTCCACGGTCCCGCCCTGGCCCGGTCTGGGCCGCCACGGAAGGCCTCCTGGGATTCTTTCCCTCCCTCTTCACCCACTCTCTGTGCGAAAGCCAGACTGCAAAACTGGACCCGTAACCACCCTCCCCATGCACAACACACACGCACAGCCGCTCGCCGGCTTCCCGCTTGTCTTCAGGACAGGCTCGCAAGGTCCCAGCGCTGGTCACCTCCCTGGCCTCACTGTCTCCACACCTGCTCTGGCTGCTTGCCGACTCTTAATGCTCCCTGGCCGCCTGGCCTCTGTGGGGAGCTGGCTAATCCCGAGACAAAGGAGCTGAGCCGTGTGGTCCCGGAGGTCTCTCCCACCTCCTGCAAACGAGCTCAGAGCCCCCTGGATGGTGGCGCCAGCTCTGTCTACTGAGGGCCGAGGACTCGTGGGTCTCTTCCCGGCTGGGAGGGTGGGGGAGGGAAGGGGTGGCGTGGGAGAGAGACCAGCCAGGGACAACACCGACCTCACGTTTATTCAGCTCATACCGTGAGCCACTGGTCCCAAGTGCTTCCGATGCATTTTTTTTTTTCTTCCTTAAACCCATGTTATTTGCTGTTGGAGTGTAACAAACCTGGAGGGACCCACGAAATCGTAAGTGAAGAGCCCGTGGAAGCTTCACAGAGTGAACACGTAAGGGGAAGCAGCGTCCGGATCAAGGGAGCGGACGTGCCCGACACCCCGGCAACCCCCTCCTGCCCTGTCTGTCTCTGGCCTTCCAGGAGGACACCCGCTCTCCCGAACATTCACGTCGCCCGTGCCCGCAGGGCAAACACATGAAACCACACGACCTACGTTGTTCTCCTGGCCTCTCACGGCCGGGCGTTCTGTTGCTTGGGCTTATGCACGACGTCACGCGTAGGGGGAGTTGGCTCGCTCTCGGGCCGTGTGGCGTTCCAGGCTACTTATTCACTCCTGCCTTCCATTCAGGTGGGCATTTTGTCGTTCCTGCTTCTTGGCGATGACGCGCAAGGCCGCCAACATTCCTGTCCGTGTCTTCGGCTTGGACACGTGTACTCATTTGGCACCGCCGAGTCAAAGGATGAGCGTGTGTTCACTCCCGCGGGTTCCACAGATGGTTTCCCACCGGCTGCAGAGGAGAGTTCTGCATGAATTCTGCGTCCGCGCGACTGCCCTCTGCACGCAGTGTGGTGGACGGCTGTCTCTGGGACCAGCCCCCTCCGCGTCTGTCCAGGCCCTGGGCCTGGGCGTCACCAATCAGAGGTACCTGCCTAGGACTCAGTGTCTTCAAGGAAGGCCGGCAGGGTCTGTCGCCTCGGGGTCCAGTGTTGACGCTGGAGGTGACACGTTCCAGAGGATTTGTTTCTCCCTGTGTCCTGGCCAGCTTGGTTTGGGGCCTGTCAGAACTTCCCCGCGCTGGGTTGATTCTATTGTCTGCGACCGAGTACCCCGGGCGATTCAAGGGAGCTAGTTTATTCCCATTTCACAGATGAGGAAACAATCACAGGGAGGTCACGTGTGTTGCCCAAGGTCACACAGCTGACCCGGTGGAGCCGGGACTCACACCAAGTTTATATCCCATTTAGGGCTTTCTGTCTAAGCTGATGGGTACTCTCTCGTACACTACGCCTACAACTTGGAGTAGGCGGCTAAATGACTCACTCAAGGTCACACAGAGTCAAGGAGTCAGGCCTCATGACTCCCACCCACAGAGCTCCCTGCCCTAAAGCTTGAGCGAGTGTGGAGCATCAGCACACGGGGAGGGCGACGGGAACGTGCCTTCAGGCATCCGACAATCGTTTCATTCCTGGCGGCTCACAGGGGTCAGGCACTGTGCTAGGTACCAGCACAACAGCACCAAGAAGTAATGAAGACAGCAGAGGAGACATTACGCTATCGTGTCAGGGGACAAGCCCATGGAGGATAAAGCCGGGCAAGGGATGGGGACAGGGAGTGATCGGGAAGGCAGGCGGGACAGGGAGGTCCTCTGAAGACATTTGAACAGAGGACCCCCCCCCCCCCCCGCCCCGGAGTGACGAAGAGCGGAAGACAGGCAGCAGGGAGGTGGGGGCAAAGGCCCCCCGTGTTCAGGGACCCACGAAGGCCCGTGTGGTTGGAGAGGGGTAAGCAGGGAGCTGGGTGGGGCAGCAGGAACCCAGGACAAAAGATGGACAGCAGCCAGCTAAGCAGGGCCCCGAGTTTTGTTCCGAGACTAGTGGGAAGCCTTTGGGAGGGTTTAAGGCCTGCAGGCCGGTGTCGTGGTCTGATTAATAAATACTTCGGAAGGTTCAGTCTGCCTGCTGGGTGATACAACAGGGCCATGAGGACGCGGAGGGGGGGGGGGGGGGAACGACAGTTTAGGGGCTGTGGTGGCGTCCAGGCAGGGGATGAGGGACGTTGGGTGGAGATGTGAGTTACTGGACAGTTGGTTGATTGTCAGACAGGATCTGAGACCGGTGGGCACTGGGGTCCCAGGGAGAGGGCTTAACCTGGGGGCTCCGACGGGGTGGGAACATTGGGGCTGCACCACCCGAGGCTCCAACCAGGGACGTGGGTGGGGACCGCAGGTCCAGAACAAAGGGGCCACCTCTGAGGTCACAGAGAGGCCAGGAGAGCCTGGCCTGGCCTTGGGCCCGTGGCCTTTCTGGGGACACCAGCACCCGGAGCTGAGCAGGGCTGGACTGATGGGGAGCCTGAAGGGCCTGATGGGGAACGCCCGCCCCGGGCTGTCAACCTGTGCCAGGTATGGCTCCACGCCAGGTAGCATCACCGTGGCGTTTGCCCGTTCGGCACAGACAGTTTGAACCCAGGGGTTTCCTTCCAATCCTGTCACGTCACCGTGCCCTTTAGGCAGCTGACGGGTTGGTTGACATTTCCCAGGGCCCAGGAGGGCCTGGCTGCCGGAGAAGAGGCAGGTAGAGGCTGGGAAGTTGGGAAGAGGGATTTCAGCAGAGAACGCCCCGAGGTGCCCAGCCCCGGCATCTGAGCGGGAGCACCTTCCTCAGGGTCCCGGGGTTGCAGGTCTCCGCACACCTCCCGGCCACACAAAGGAAGTTCCAGGAAGGCTGGCTTAGCTGCTGGCAGTGCAAATCCTAGCCTGCCTATTTGCCAAGCACTCCCCAGCAAGGAGCAATGACTTCCCAGCCTGTGCGTGTCGACGTCTTTGGCCCACAGCTTCCTCGGGCCGGGCAGCCAGGGTGAGATCCCCGCGACCCGCGGCCAGCTGGGGAGCCACTCGGAGGCTCGGGGAGGAGTCAGAAGGGCGCTGGGTGCCAATCGCTCAGGACCAAGAGGCTGGAGGAAACCTCCCCGCCCACGCTGCCCAGGGTAGCAGGAGCGGTCTCCGGCCCTGGGAAGTGCCCCGGGTTCGTGGCCGCCCGTCAGCCTCCGGCTTCGCTGCCAGCTGGGGAGCGAAGGGTGACAGGGTCCAGAGACGGGGCGTGGGAAGGCCCCCTCCCACCGCACTGCCCATGCTGGAGGAGGCAGGCAAAGGAGTGGCTGCCTCCCGAGTTCTCGCCTCTGTCGCCTCCGGAGTGGCCGGGTCCTTCTTGGGGGCAGAACCAATATGCACCATGGGTAACACCCTCACTCCCAATCTGGTACCTTCACTCTGGCCAGTGCCTGAACCATGCCGGTTGGTCAAGATTTTGAGAACCACCTTAAATCTGGGGGAACAATGAGAGATGGGCCTGGTCTTCCCCTATCCCTGAGAATCTACCTTCCTTCCTTCCCGTTTCAGCTGTGCCTTTAGGTCTTGAGTTCGTTCGCACCGGGCATTCATTCTCAGCAATCCGGAAGAAGACCCTCAAGCTGCCCTCCTGAAGCCACACCCACTCCCAGGAGGCAGGGGAAGGCACCCCTGTTCCCGAGTGTTCTCAGGAGGCCCCGCTGATGGCAGAGTTGAAGGACAATGGGAGATCTGCCCTTGAGAAGGCCCAACGATCCCCTTTGTCAGGGAAGTGCTCCAGGACCCCGACTCTCAGGCAGGCCTGCCTCCCCCCACACGGACTCCCTCCACCGAGCCCCCCGCGTGTCTTTAATTCCCTGCTGACCTGGGAAGGGAGTTCTGGGCACACCTCCCACCCTTCAGGTTCCAGGATCTTCGCTTTCCAGACACTCCGCCACTTCCCCCGCTTTATCCAGTTTTGGCGGCCTCGGGATGTGGGCCTGGGGCTCGCTGGTGGGGCCAGGCCAGCAGCCGGTCCGGCCCTGCGAGGCCCACCTGGGCTCCCCTCCCAGCCTCCCAGATCTACCCCTACTCCCTCTGTAAAAAGCCGCACGACGGCGGCGGCCGGGTTCAGGGAGCCTTTGCGGTCTACACCAGTCCTCTCGTTAAACCTCCCAAGTCCCCAAGGCAGGAAGGAGTTCCTGGTCCCTCTTTCTTTTTTTTTTTTTTTTTTCATTTTTTTTTTCCCAACATTTATTTATTTTTGGGACAGAGAGAGACAGAGCATGAACGGGGGAGGGGCAGAGAGAGAGGGAGACACAGAATCGGAAACAGGCTCCAGGCTCTGAGCCATCAGCCCAGAGCCTGACGCGGGGCTCGAACTCCCGGACCGCGAGATCGTGACCTGGCTGAAGTCGGACGCTTAACTGACTGCGCCACCCAGGCGCCCCTACTGGTCCCTCTTTCGATGGCAGAGGACAGGGACCTTCCGAGGGCTCTACACGTCTCACACTCTTACGTGACCACCTTGCAGTTCAAAAGCTCCACTTGGCTAGAACCGCCGAGTTCTCTGGTGGTGCTGCCTCACTGGAGGACAACTGTGAGCTCAGAGGCCACGTCTTCAGTTCCCAGCCCCTTGGCCTCTCCCACCGCAGGCCCCTCCCTGACCTGAGGTTGCCCTGCTGTCTCCCCTCCCTTTCCTCGCCTGCAGGCTGTATCCTCACCCCTCCTGCCACTTCTGGGCTCCGGGGCTCACCCCACGGCTTCGAGCCGGCTCCTCTCCTGCCCGCGCCCAGGCTCCCGGCTGGCTGGCGGACCTCAGCCCCCCCGCCCCCGCTCCCCTCCCACTCTCCCCATCTGACCCGTCCTCATCCACACTCTGGGTCCCTCTTCCTCCCAAACCACTTCCTCCTCTCGAGGAACCCCCTCACTGGTCCTGCAGTCACTTGGGTTCCACGGTCATCAGCTTCGCCTTTCTCCTCTCCCTCGACCTCCACAGGCCATCACCGGGTCCCTCCCCTCCTGCTGCTCCCAATACCATTGCCCTGGTTCTCCTTCCCAGAGGGCAGAGCGCGGGGCCCGGGAAAGCCTCCACCGGCCGCTCATTCAACACTTCTTTATTGAGAGCAAGCACCAGGCGCTGTCCCCGCCGCGTGGAGCGAGACAACGCCCGCCCGTGGGGACACTCATCCTAGCGGGGACAGACAGTAACTTCGATCCAAAAGTACATCAGGTCGAGTGCCCTGAAAACAGGAGAAGCAGAGCTGGGATAGGTATGCCCAAGTAGGGGGGCTCCTTGACGCGGGGTGGTCTGGGAGGCCCTCCTCCGTCCAGAGGGTGGCATGGCTGCAGAGGGCCGAGGCCAGTCACCGAGGTCAAAAGGAACATAACTCTCTGAGGAAGAGCACACCGTCAATTTGGTAATAAAAATCCAGGGACTTTATTTCTTAATCCTTTCAACCGGAAACACTTGTTGCCACGGGGTCGGGGGGTAACTTGGTGGTCTGTGGGAACACGGTGGGAATCTGGCGGAACAGGCTTCTGTTATCTTAAATTTTGAACTACATGAATGTACTTCCTTTTTAAAACATTAACTCATCGAATAGGAAAGAACGTACCCAGTCTTTTGGAAAAGATTAATTATTCTCGGGGAACTATTTCCCTAGAGAGGGCCTGTCTGCATCTCTGGCAGCCGCTGCCAGGTCAGAGCAGACGGGAGCCCTGCCGCACTCCCGAGAGGGCAAAGCCACGTGGGCAGGGTCCTCAGCGCAGCGAGACAGGTGCCCCTGGGAGACCAGGTAGAGGACAGGGAAGGCTGAAGAGCAGGGTGTTCGCTGGGAGCCAACAACGCCCCGGTCTCTCATACGTAAGTGGCTCTCCATCTCGGCTGTCACGTTCACCCCGATTTTTGTCATCAGGCGCCACTGATGCATCCTATTTGGAAAGCCACGGACGGACGGCTACACGAAGGAAACGCCCTACTAAAGACCGGTCCACCAGACAGGATTTAGCCGGCGCGCTCCCGTGGTTTTGGGTGGAGCTGGGGCCAGAGAGCGCTTCGCTAGTGTGGCTCCGTGGAGGTGGTGGCGAGGAAGGGCCGGCTTTGTAAGGGGCGGAGGCCTGAATAACAGGGGCTTGAGAAGCCTCAAGAGATCCCGAATTAATCCTCATGTGACAAGCGCACGGCCGTGTAGGCCAAGAGGAGAGGCAGGTAATAAGGTGACCTGTGGATGAATGTCTGCGTCCTTCAGATTCTGATGTTGAAATCTAATCCCCAGTGGGATGGTATCTGGGGCCGGGGCGGGGGGGGGGGGCGCCTTTGGGAGGTGATTAGATTTGGATGGGGTCGTGGGGTGGAGCCCCCATGATGGGACTGGCACCCTTATAAGGGGATGGAGAGCAAAGAGCCTTCTCTCTCCGCCATGTGAGGACAGAGCAAGAAGATGGCGGCCTGTGAAACAGGAAGCAGGTTCTCAGAGACATCCAATCTGCTGGCACCTCGATCTTGATCAGACTGCAGAACCGTGAGAAGTGTTAAGCCACCAGCCAGTCTTTCTGTTACAGCAGCTTGCACAAGGGCTGTTTGGAGCATGGCCCAGCGGGGCACGATGGGGGCTGCCGGGGGTGGCAAATGGGTTCTTGTCCTTTAACTATTCCAGAGAACAGCCACCAACTCCGGTCACTGCAGATTCAGGCTTCCAGTCGCTCAATCCGGGCACTCCGAGGTCCTCGGCGGAGACGACGGCGGGAGCTGAGCCTCAGATCTCTCCATCTTCAGTGCCTAGGACTGAGCCTGGCACGCACCAGGCGCTTACAAACTGCGCAACAGAATTTTTGGTTTTAATTACGGGCCGTGAGCCCTGGAAACCCAGTATTCTGTTCCACTTCAGGAAACCGTCAGCATCAATCATCCAGGACCAAGGACTCTCAAATTTAGGCCCAGTCCCTATTTTCCTAACGGAATCTCTCAGCTGCAGTATCTGTATCTTTCTTCAAAAACAGCATACGATTTCCTCTTATTAAAAAAAAAAAAAAGTTTATGGCTTTGCTCGTAGCAGGCAAGAGAGCTAGCTGGATTTGCAGACAACCTCGAGTGGCTAACGAATGATTACCGTGGCTTGTCCAAGGGATGGACTTTTGCAAATAAAAAACAAGGCTGAAGTTTCAGGCCATTTTTAGAGGCAGTTTCAGGGGTAAGGATGGGATGCTCACTGGTTGGAGTCTCCGAGACCAGTCAGTGGTCTGTGGGAGGAGAGCTGAAACCAGAAAACATCGGTTTCTGACAGGTAGACATTCGAAGGCTGTCCTGGGAAATCCGGGCCAGACAGGTGCCCTGCACTGATGCGTTAAACCACAACACAAATACGTAAACTCCAGAGAAATGACCAGGTTCTAGCTTCATGACCCTCAGCACAACACTTAATACTCCGGGCTGCTCATCAGCTCTCCGAAAGCCTCCAGCTTTCGCCCTCTGAGGACGTCGTCACTGGCCCCCTTGGCAAACCAGGTTTGGTTTCACCAGGGTTTGTGAGAAGCTACTAACCTCTCTGGGACTCAGTTTCCTTATCCAGAACAAAGAGGATAAAATTGGAAGCCGTCTTGAGCAGTGAAAGAAAATGGACTTTGGACTTAGGCAGGCAAGTCTCAATTCTCAGCCCCGTGTGACGCAAAGCAGGTTACTCGACCTGTCTCTTACTGTCCCTGCGGAATGGGGACCATGATGCCTGCTGTAAGGCTGTAAGGCCTGTGGGAAGGTCCTGCTCACACCGCCTCACATCCGTGCTCCTCCTTTCTTATTCCACACTTAGTAAATGTGAGAGAGGGACACGGACGTGCTGAAGCGTCTGTTACAGAAAACCCAAACCCTTCAAAAGAATGCTATCAGACGTCGTGACCTTCCTCTCCCTCTTCGGACAGAGGGCCTCCTTCTGATCGCCCGCCCGTCCCGGAGGCTACCGGGGAGGGTCTGCCCGAGTGAGCACAGGAGGCTGCGGGGAGCAGAGGGCACCAAGCACGGGAGCACCGTGGTCCTGGGGGCCGGGGGCGGGGGGGCACCATCTCAGACGGGCTCTGCAGCGGCAGCAGGACATTGGAGCGGTCTGGGCAGGCACGCACGGGAAGCCCCCTGGCTGGGAGACGTCGCCGTGGTGACGCAGCGAGCTCCCTAACCCCGGGGCAGTGCGGCAAGAGGCACTACTCGGAGGAGCAGTTTTAGCTCCACATTAACCACACAGAAAGACACTCATCACACGTAAACATTTACAAGTTTCCGAAGCCAACGTGGGAGGATGTCACCTGGGGGGAACAGGGAGGGGCTCCTCCCACGATGGGGACAAGACACCGCAGAGCCACGGGTCTCAGTCAGCACACTTCCCGTGTCCCCAGTCTTCCCAGTGCCCGTTCTAGAACCAGTGATCCCAGCTCTCATGCTCCACAGGCTGGTGCAGGCAGCAGTGGCTTTCCTGTATGGAGAAAAACCCGTCACTTCTAACACAGCAACTGACCGTCTGCTCATCAGAAGAATGTATTTTAAACCTGGAAAGAGTCATAATTCTGAGACGTTTCACATGTTGTCAGCTTTACCTTCCACAGACACGGGCCTCTCCCCTTTGCTGAGGGACCCTGGGGCTGTGCCAGAGACATGGTCGTGGGGAAGGGGGTGTTCTCCCTATCAGCATGCACCAGGTTCGTGGTTGGGATGGCGCCCTGTGCAAGGACTGTGGCGGTGGGGGACGTGTTCTGGAGGCGGGGTCACCAGCAAGCTTGCCTACACAGTACAGCCAGAAGGCAACTCTGGGTTCTCATAAAACTCTGCCCTTCTCCGCCACTCACCGCATCCCCTAAGGGTCGGCCCTTCACTAGCTATGGCGTCTCACCAGCAAAAGTGAACGCTATAGGACCGCGGAAGCCTCGTGGTACTAAGGAGAAAGACTCTCGTCAGACAGTGTCCTGGTGGCAGGTTCTAGGAAGCAGGAGGGCCCCAGTACAGCGCCCAGGCCCTGGAAGCGGCTACATGCGGGAGGTAAAGGTACGAGTGGCTGGGGCACGCTGACCCCACGGAGGCCAGGGGCCCCCCTCACGTCTGCGGTGGCTACACGTATCAGAGGCCGGCAAGTCGGCACAGGTGAGAACCGAGCACATGCTAGCGGTGAACCCAGGGCTCCCCCCCGACCCCACGGCAGCAAGGGTCAGGGCCCGGGCTCGACCCTTCTAAGGCTCAGAGTGCGTTCTGTGGCAGGACTGGCTTGGTTGGTTTCAAGGACTCCAGTTCAGTAGCCGTGACCCTCAGACAAACTGGGACAGGTTGGGGACTTTGATGTTGAGATCACCAATGTTGATGTTCCGAGGAATCTCCGGCAGATTGATGTTTTTCACAGCGGACACGGCCCGGGCGGGGGCTGCTGACAGGCCACCCTGAGGAGACATGAGAGGGGGCATGAGACAAACGCTCGGTGTCATCTGCTTAACGCTTAAAAACACAAGTGACGGAGACCGGAAGTGTCCACACCGAGCACACACGACACACGTTTTGATTTTTCCTCCTTATTCCTCAAAGGTATGGCCAATGCAGCAATCCTGAGGTGGGACGGGGGCTCTGGGGCAGGGCTCCACAGCGTGCGCTCCCGAAGGGGTGGTGGCTCACGCGGGGTGCTAGCCCCCGCACCTAACAGGGCCTGGCACACAGCAGGCGCTCAGTCCACGCTTGCCGGAATAACCAGAGACGGTTTGACCACGTCATACTCTGTGTCAGGGGCACTTTTCAGACTACAAAACAAAGCCCTTCCCCGAAGAGCCTGAACACTCTTAGAAGCGGGTGCAGTCACAGGGAAACGCGTACGAGAAAAAGGAAAGTCCGTTTAGGGCAGCTGCCTGCCAACTATCAACGTGAGACGGGAAAGAGCTGGCTTTGGAAATGTCATGTGGCAGCAAGATGGGCGGAAGGACCCGTGGAAGGTCTGACACACCCGCAGCCACGGAAGGACTGTGACAAACACAGAGAAGAGGGGCGCTCCCCGCTGGCTCGCCCCCAGTGGGCAGAGAAGGGGAGAAGCCGACAAGACTCCCAGAACCCCGTCCTCCTCACTGACTGTCGGGACACCGACTCCAGTCCCGCTCTCGCCCAGCACGCCTCCATTCTCCCTGTTTCCAAACCCCTGGCCTGTGACTCACTCACTATTCCCGGAAGCTCCCTGGCCTGTGTCACTAAAGGACCGTGGTGCCGCTCCAGGGGTGGTCTGGCGGAGCTTCATCGGCAGGGCCACCAGTCCTCACAGACAGAGGAATTCGTGGCTCTTTGCAAAGTCAAGTTCCGTCACAAGAAGGAATGAAGCTCTCGAAGACACTCAGGTAATTAAAATCCTCTTCCTGCCGCGTATGAAGGTGTAGGCCTGTAGCCTCTACACTGCTCTCCGGCTAGGCTGACGGAGGTGATAGAGAAACCTCAGGGGGGTAGGACAGAATCTACTGTGAGCCGTTTTTGTTTAAGTTTTAAGTAATCTCCACCCCCAGCGTGGGGCTCAAACTCACGACCCTGAGACCGAGGGTCGCGTGCTCCAACTGAGCCAGCCAGGTGCCCCTAGTGGGAGCGTTTGTGTCAAGCCCAGCACCAGGTGGGGGTGGGCTGGGGTATGTTGCTTGTAAACCCAGCCCAAATTCTGTTCCAGCTGAGTACAGGGCTAACTGGAAATAAGGGAACTGGCAAGTCGGAGGTCTGAAAGACACCACGAGGAATGGCCGCTGGGAAGGCAGACTCCCAGAGCACTGGAAAACCACAATGGGACCAGACAAGGGGATTCTGGGTCCCTCCAAGGAATGTGTAGCTTGAAAGGACGAATTACAAACTACAAGCACCGGCCAGAGTCCCCCAAGCCGGGAGGTGTCTGTCTTTGTGTGCCATCTGGCTTTTCGGTTCACACTTTTAGCCTTATTCTTACACGTTTTAATTTTCAGGGCTGGCCTTCCAATCAGTTTCGGTGGACTCGAGGAAGAAAGAAGAGGCGTATACACATTCCTAAAGTTCCCCAGCAACACAAACCAACACATGCATCCCTTTCTCCTTCTGCCCCGGTCTTCTCGAACCGGGTTCTTCTCGAGCCGAACTGGCTGGGGCAGAAGTACAGCCGTGTACTCACCTCGGATTTCTCCAGCCTGTTCTGAGCTTCGATCTGAGCCACGATTTCATTCATGTTGGTCTCCAACACCATCCCACCCATCACCACCTCCTGAAGGACGTAGTGCACCTGAAGGGGAAGCGGGAACGAGAAGGGTTGGAGCACCCTGCGGAGGTCGCGGTGCGGCCCAAACAGAAACCCCGCGGGCTCTCCTGCACCAGCAGAGCGGCTGGACCCGACACCAGCTCCCGATTCCCAACAGACACCTAAGCCCGAGTCCTCCACCCCTCACGTGAGACCACAGGGGCGGCCCCCGCGTCTCGGCACACCGTCACGTGAACCTCTTCCGTGAGCAGCTCATTCCGTAGCTCTTTCCTACCTGCTGGCCACACTCTGGGCGGGAAGGTGGTAGCTGAGAGCACAGGCTCTGAAGTCACACAGGTTAAGCTGGGTGACTTCGGGCAAACTATCCTTTCTGTTCCCCAGCCTCCTTCCAGAACTCTGGTGAGGACTGAGATAACCTCTACCAAACACCCAGCCTGCCCCACACCGGGTTCTAAATGAATCAGGATGGCGCTCATCGCTGCTCTCGGCAGCAGCACCGCTGACGGACGCACACTCGGTCACTGCAGGGGCGGCGGGACAATCCCTGCCCAAGCACGTCCCACGTGAAATGCGACGTCTCCCGGGCTTCCTAAGATAGGCCCTCCAGCCCGTGTTACGCTGGTGGCAAAACAGGCCCGCGCCTTCATACTGGTCCTTATCCCTTTCTTACAGCTGGGATGAGAAACTGGGTTCTTTAGGCCCTGACCACCTTGTCGGCATTGGCTCCGGCCTCTCGCATAAATCTGCCTTTCCAGGCAGATCCAGGGGCTCTGCAGACCCACCACCGGCAGAATTGCTTCCTCCGGTGCCTTCCACCTGAAGTCCTTCTTCCCACTTCTCTGATGTCAGAGACCAGCTCGGTCCTCCCACCGTCTCAGTGAATCTCTCTGGTCTCTCTAGACGCCCTCTTCCTTCTCGGGCTGTTGATCTGGTGCTTAATTAACAATAGAAGGTGGCACCTCGAAGACCATGTTGACAGGATCTGATTTGAAAGAAGTCCCACCCCTTACACACCCCAGCAGACACCTCTGACCGACCCTCTGGGGGTTTCTATGGCAGCTCGCTCGCTACCGTGGGGTGCAGTGTTTGAGTCAGCACAGCGGCTCAGTCAGCGTGATGGTCAAGTACACGGAGATTCAGTTTTGCTGAGGAGGACTGGCTGGATGGAACCCGAGTGCACACGTGAGCCTGGTGCCCAGAGGAGTATTCACACTGAACCTAGTGACGAGGTAGTCTGGGTCTAAAGTTTGAGCACTATTGCCACTTGGGGCTGGAAAATTTTCTGTGTGTGTGTGTGTGTGGGGGGGTGTCCTGTGGACGGTAGCCTGTTTAACAGTACCCCTGGGCTCTGCTCATTCGATCCCAGGAGCACCCCACCAGCTGTGACCACCAAAAATGTCTCCTGGTGAAACCGCCCCCAGTTGAGACCCACTGGTCTAGCGTCTAGACTGGAGCATGGAGGATGTGAGGCCAATTTACTCTGTGGGCAATGAAGGGTCAAGATAAAAGATGTGTCTGTCTGTGTGCTTGTGCACATGCATGTTGGACACGTGAAGTTCTCAGGCATATTAGTTCTTCATATTTTGCCCATGGAGGGAGAGAGTATAACAAGAACATGTGTTTTATGTACAAATAAAGTATATTCACTTACACTGAGTTTTATTAACCACTTTCCTGTCTATACATACACACTCATGTGCCATTCTTAAATTTTATACAAGAGGAATCATTTCATTATTTAAATGCAAATGGGGATTTAATGGTAAAATTCTCATATTTAGATAATTTACAAAATGTTAAATGCTACTGGTCTTAAAATTATTCATTGGGGAACTACACTGTTTATACTTCCCCATCAAGAAATTAGCTTCTGGGGGCTCCTGGGTGGCTCAGGCAGTTAAGCATCTGAGTCTTGATTTTGGCTCAGGTCATGTATTCACAGTTGTGAGACTGAGCCCCACATTGGACTCTGTGCTGAGCATGGAGCTTGGGATTTCTCTCTCTCTCTCTCTCTCTCTCTCTCTCTCTCTCTCTCTCTCCCCCTCTGTCCCTCCCCAGCTTCCCGGCTTGCACTTGAGCACTCCCTCTCAAAAGGAAAAAAAAAAAAGAAGAAATCAACCTCTGAAAACATTCTGATGGCTCCTCAAAATATTTTAAGCAACCGAATAACCATATAATCAAACAATTCCGCACCTGCGTTTATACTTAAGAGATATAAACCAAGAATTCAAAAAGACATTTCTATACCTATCTTCATAGCAGCATTATTCACAGAATAACCAAAAGGTAGAAGCAGCCCACGTGCCCATCGATGGATGGATGGATGGATAAATGTGATATAGACATACAAAGGAATATTATTCAGCCTTAAAAAGGCAGGACACTCAGACACATGCTGCGACACGGATAAAACTCGAAGCCATTACGCTAAGTAAAATGAGCCAGAAACAAAAGGACAAATACGGTACGATTTCTTTCTATGAAGTACCCGTGGCCAAAATCAGAGGCAGAAATGGAAAGCTGGTGGCTGGAGTTGAGGGAGGACGGGACGCCTGTTGGTTAATGCGAAACCAGTTTCAGTTTTGCAAGATGAAGAGAGTTCCCGAGAAGGGCTGCACGATCGTGTGGATGCACTTAGCACGACTCAAGTGTACACTTAAATATGAAGATGGAAAGCTTTACGTTCCGTAAAATTCACAACTGAAAAAACAAAATACAAGTGTCCACACCAGGACTCCTAGTGTTTTATTCTATTGTTTAGCGAGCTCCTTCATGGGAGAAAGTAGTATTTGTTGAGCGTCTCCGCTATGATAAACACTTTACATGGTTCTTACTTTAAGTTTATGTATCGGGGCGTAATATCGTAATATCTGGGGCGCCTGGGTGGCTCAGTCATGATCTCATGGTTCGTGAGTTTGAGCCCCATGTTGGGCTCTGTGCTGACAAGTCAGAGCCTGGGGCCTGCTTCCGATTCTGTGTGTGTGTCTCTCTCTCTCTCTGCCCCTCCCCTGCTCGCACTCTCTTTCTTTCTCTCTCAAAAATGAACAAATGTTAAAAAAAAAAAATTAGTAATATTCATCTGAGGTAGGTAATATAATTTTCATTTTATATATGAGGGAACTGACACATGGAAAAGGCAATGAACTATCCCAATGTCACATGTATGAGTAGCAGAACAGAGCACCGAGTCTGGGCCCATCTGACTCCAGAGTTCATATTCGGCACCCTTTCCGCCACGGTTCCTCTGAGTCCCAAGCTGTGTCTTCTACCTGCTCATCCCTCACTCCTGGTCCATATGGAATCATTTTAAGACTTGCCTTTGGCGTGTCAAAGATCTTGCATGAATTCTTCTGTGCTTCGTCCTCAAGGCCTAGTGAGCCACAGGCACGCTGACTGAATGAAAATGCTTTTCCTAAGCCTGAGCAGCATATTCCTGGGGCTTTAGGTGCTTAGAAGATGGATGGCAGTGTGGTGATGGAGGCCTGATGGAGAAGGTAGTAAAAGGCCACTAGCAGCTGGATAGCATATGTTAAGACTTCTGATGCGAATATGGTATCATGAAGTCATAATTCTAAGATGTTATTCAAGATGTGTTCCAAGTGCAAAAAAGGAGAAATGAATAAAAACGCAAACTCCATTTTTAACAAAACTAGAAGGTAACCCAAATCCCAGACCCTAAAACAGCTAGAAAAGCTGTCAAAAGCAAGGAGTTCAAGCAAGGCTCCTTTCCTTAGAGAAAGAAAAGAAAGGATACTACAGAGAGGGAACATGGGAGCTGGAGAGAAAGATCTGCCAAAATATACTGCCTGTGGGTAAAGGACACTCGCTCTGGGACCAAACAGATTCCTTGCTGGGGAGGCAGGAACGTCTGTGGACCTGGAGTGGGAAGCATAGGAGAAACCACCACAAATGAGCCATATTCGCCTCACAAGTTCAGCTTCATGGTGGCATCCGCATCGTGGAAAAGCCTGCAGAAGCTCACTCTACTGGCTGGACGGAGATACAGGGTAAATGAACTCACCCCAAACCCTAGATCAGGAGAATGACTGCAGTCAGCCTGGAATTCAGACTTGGGACCTCCTCTAAACAAGCATCCTGCAAATAGCTAGTCCCTGAGAAACTCACCTGCTTGAAGAGGACTTGTAAGAATGAAATCTACACCGGATGTATACAAAGATACAACAAGAACAAAATTTGGAAAGAAACGGGAAAACCAAAAAGCAGACTAGGACTATGCACTGGAAAACCGCCGCCACGGAGGAAACGAATGACAGTAAAATCTTTTTGCAAAGCTGAAAAAAAGCAAACAGTGAAGCGAGAGCTCAGGGCAGGAGAGCAGGCACTTGTGGGAGGGGTGGGGAGGCGGCAACAAGAGAAGACCTCGCGGGCACCGCTGGGGGAGAAGTGGAAGGAAACAGTACGGAAATGAAGGTGAAGCTGGAAAGAAGCAAAGGGAGAAGAGACACTGCCGAAAGCCTAAGGAACAGAAAGGAGGGAGATGGAAAAAAGCAGGTACAATGAAACAGAAAAGGGGTTAAAAGGAATAGAGAAGAAGGAGAGTTAGAGAAGCCAGCAAAGGACATGCAGCGGATGTATCAAGGGAAACCAGGACGCGGAGCACACACATAGGAAAAGAGGTGTTCGTAAAGATTATGTGGAAGTATGATTCAAGAGGTTTCTGAAACGCAAGAGGGTCCACATACTGCAAGGCCACACTGTATCCTGGGGAAAACTGACCCACAACGGGCAGCGCCAAGACAGACCCTGAGGGTAACATTTCCGGAGTTTTGCAATGAGGCAAAAAGATCAAATTATTTAAGAGAGGGGCAAAATCTTGAAAATTTCCACAGTAAAATCCAATGCTAGCAGAAAAAGATGTAATACCTACAAAATTCCCAAAGAGAGAAAGTGTAATCCAAGAATTTATACCAGTCAAGAGTAACAGAATAGGAAAAACCCTGTTCCCATGAGTCTGTCTTGAGAAACTGCCAGCCAAGGGGTGATGGCAGAGAGACTGGCGTTGAGCACCGAGTCCGCTTACAGGGAGGACTGAGGTTAAAGTGGGATTAGAGCGACGACAGAGGCCAATGCTATGTGCCTGACAATGAAGGAAAGTTACAGCCAGCAGAAAGTCAGGAAGACAAAGTTGGGGGAAGGAAGGAGGTACAAGAACCCTGACTTCCTCACTCTCAATAACTGAGAGTCAATGGGTAGCCTTGAAAACCAACAACTCATGTAATAAAGATCTAGTTATTATGACTTTTATAGTGATCCCCCCCACCCCTGCCGTATCCAAGCCCAGAGTCACTTGCTATAAACAATACTTTGAGAGCCACCAAACTAATGATTTGGGGCCAATAAGATCTTTGCTGCTGACCAGAGTTCTGTGCCACTCTTCTTGCATAAAATTCACCCATAATGCATCACCTACAATTTCCAGTTTCTCTGAAGTACAGGGAGAACTCAGACTCCTGTGAAACAGTAAGTACAGACTGCTTCTAGATTTTTCGGAGCCTCCATCTCTATCTTCCGTATTTATCTTTGCCCAAACCCGATTCAACTTCATTTCCTTTTTGAAGTAACTTCTCTTTCCAAAGCATTCACCTTGGTTTTCAGAGAACAATTCTCTTTTCTCATTACGGTTTATCTGTATATGATTAAGTTATATAATTACAATACCAGTTTGACTGGCATCAACAGGTCTAAAAATATCACAGCTGACCTTTGGTCAGCACAGTGACTCACGTGCTGTAGATGAGCAGAGAGTGAGCAACGAAGGGTCAGCCTGCCAGCTGCCCTCGTTCATCTGACAAGTCCATGAAGACCCCTTGCACTGAACGTGAAGTGCGCCATGAAAGACGAGTAACATTTCTGCCAGAGGAAACACAGGGGATGTGAGAAAGTTCGGGGTTGCTAAGCCCGGGTGTATAGAGAACGCAGCCAGGAGTCAATACTACACACACACAGAAGTATGACTCAGCAATAAAAATGAATGAGTGCCTGCCATTGCAACAACATGGATGGGCCCGGAGGGTATAATGCCAAGTGAAGTAAGTCAGAGAAAGAGAAAAACCATGTGATTTCAATCATATGTGCAATTTAAGAAACAAAACAAGCGAACAAGGGAAAAAAGAGACAGACAAAAAACCAGACTCTTAAAAACAGGGAATAAACTGGTGGTTGCCAGAGGGGAGGCTGGTAGCGGGAGGGGTGGAAGAGATAAAGGGGACCAAGAGTACACTGATCGTGGTGAGCACTAAGAAATGTACACAATCGCTGAATCGATATATTGTACAACTGGAACTAATACAACACTGTATTGTTAATTATACTTGAACAAAAAAGGAAGAAGAATCAATACCAAACTCATGTACCTAAAAAAACTACATACAGTCAGATCACAAAGAATTAAATGACAAGAGTTAACTGATGGACTGACCTCAAGGATGCCAGCAGAAGTGGAGGTGAGGTCCTCAGAGAACCCCGTGAGTTAAAAGTACCAAACCAACAAAGTGGAGGCGGGGGGGGGGGGGGGGGG
>NW_024412416.1:5988040-5998779 GCF_014898765.1 Herpailurus yagouaroundi | reverse complement strand
CTGAAATCGAAGTCACATAGGGGCGGTAAGAACCACAACAGAAGAAAGCAAAGAAGTAAAGGTCCTCAAGAGTCCTAACCCAGCCTAACATCATGTGCACTGAACAAACATGCATTATCAAGTAATTACATACTTGATATAATTACAATTCCTTGATAATTCATAGCTTTCTATTTCGGCAACCATCTAAAACGACGACAATAGCAAGATTCATTCAGAAGTACCAGTGAGAGAATCGAAACAAAAACACTACTGATTTCTTAGTTCTCGGCAAATCCAACGGTAAGCTGATCTAAGAATAATCACATCCAGGAAGAGTTTCATCTGACCATAAAGATTAAGATAACCCCAATAAACCAATAGGTCAACTTGATGTAACGGGGAGGCAACAGAGAAAATACTTTGGGTGACGAATCTGAAATCTTAACAGGTAAAATGCTGGGTAGAAACATATATTACAAGATCAAAGAGACATAAACTTATGGCCACACTTTAGTGAGCCAAAGGTTGGTGTTTATATTTCTGTCTTATTTAAAATTTTCTCTTAAAATCTCTCAAAACGATCAAAAAATAAAATACATTTGACCCTTCAACACCACGGGTTTGAGCTACGTGGGTCCACTTATATACAGATTTTTTTTGATAAATCCAGTCCAGTACTACAAATGTATTTTCTCTTCCTTATGATTTTTTAAATTATTTTTAGTTTTAAAAATGTTTATTTATTTTTGAGAGACAGCGTATGTGTGAGCGAGCAGGGAAGGGGCAGAGAGAGAGGGGGACAGAGGATCTGAAGCGGGCTGTTCAGATGCTCAACCGACTGAGCTACCCAGACGCCCCTTTCCTTATGATTTTAAGAGCACTTTCTCTCCTGTGGCTTGTTTTGTTTGAATAATACAGTACAGAATACACATAACATACAAAATATGCTTTAATCAGCTGTTTATGTTATTGGTAAGGCTTCTGTCAACAGAAGGCTATTAGTAGTTAAGTTTCTGGGGGGACTCAAAAGTTGTATGTGGACTCTTACGCTGGGGATCAGTGCCCCCAACCCTGCGTTGTTCAAGAATAAACGGTAAACACCAGAATAACGTCTGTTCCTCTGAAGGCAATCTAACCTGCTATCAAGCTTCCATACTATGCTCCTGACACATCTGGACAGCTGTCTTCCTTTCATTTTTCTCTTCTAGGAAGCTGGCACATTGTCCCCCCTCCCCTGAAGATACCTGCTTCTATAACTGGATCCTCTGGGCATGTAACTGGGCCTAACTGTTCTTTTCTATCAATATAAGTTAACTGAGACCTTCCCCATCTCATCCCCATCTCATTCCCTAGAGGTAATAATGAGTATCTTGGGGCGCCTGGGTGGCTCGGTCCACTTGAGTGTCCAACTTCGGCTCAGGCCACGAGTTCGAGTGCCACATTGGGCTTGCTGCTGTCAGCCTGTCAGTGCACAGCTTGCTTCGGATCCTCTGTCCCCCTCTCTCTACCCCTCCCCCACTTGCGTCCTCCCATAAATAAAGTAACAAAATAAAATTAAATAAATAAAAACTAATGAGTGTCCTGATCAGGATGGGGACCTACAAGTTTGCGGCTCGTAAGGCTCCCCCGGAAGTTTTTCCGTGACCCAGTTTAATAGATGAAACAGGAAGAACAAATCTGGTGCATGCTGAGGACTCAACAGTGCTTAGGTAAAGCCCGGGGACTCCGAGAAAGCGTGACTCTCCTGTTCTGAAGAGCCGGAGTCAGAGGTCCTGGGCCAACAAAGGCCTGGCCAGCAGTTGCACTGTGAAGATGCACAGAAAGGGGAAAATGACACTGGGAGGCATCAGAGGAGAGTTTAATGACTGTCGAACCTGCTGGGACTCCCTGAAGGAAAAGAAAACCTTTCTCAAACTGGAACAAGGGCTTGCACTGCCGCCGATGCTGCTGAGATCTAATCCTAACCCTGATTACCTTCTACCATTCTTTACGCTGATCCTGTTAAGTTCTGTAAAAATCAGAGACATTCTTCCAGAATTGGAGGTGAATACCCACAGCCAGGGGCAAGTAAGCTCAAGAAAGGCTAAGACAATCCCCCTCTTCTGAGACAGAGTACTGCGGCCTGTAGGCACTTCTACTGAGGTCCTTCATGTGGTGCGCTGTCGTATGTTTTACTTGTCCGACCGTGATTTTCCTTGAGGATACATCTATGTCACACTCACCTCTGGGTCTCCAGTGCCAAGCACGGTGCTTGGTAACAGCTCAACCTTCCTAAGGCCAGCTGAATGGATGAGAGCAGCTCGTCTAGTTCAAAAGCTCTGATTCCGAGGACACACACACAGGCCTGGCTTCCCATCCTGGCGCCAAGAAACTAGTGCTACTGCCCAGGACACAGAGTTAACCTCTACGGATAAGGGTGGGTTACAATAAACTTGCTAGTTTCGTGTCAGGATTGGGAGTCGAAGAGGGAACATAAAAGTGTCACTTCAAGGACAGAGATGCTCCTTAGGACACAGCTCTGGAATTGTTGGGGAGGGAGGCAAATCGGTTTCGACAACCCTATCCAAGGACAGAGGATTCCAGGATCTTCAAGAGTACTAGTCTTGGTTATGTTTCTCACTGAGGTCAATAAAGTTCTGAATCCAAGCCCAGGTCAACGGAGACTATCGCTAAAACCAAACTGATCTGGAGCCTGAAGATGACAAACAAGACATTACTTTTTCCTCTAGTAAAAACACACAGTCGCTAGACCTTAAACTGGCCGTATTCCATAAATTTAAGTATGAAACTTACGATTATTTTTCTATAGATACAATAAGTAAGGTTCTCATGCTAGCAGCCCACAGCTAAAGCTGACTTTAATCCATAATGCTACCGGGGTGCCTGGGTGGCTCAGTCGGTTAAGCGTCCGACTTCAGCTCAGGTCATGATCTCATGGTTCGTAGGTTCGAGCCCCGCATCAGGCTCTGTGCTGACAGCTCAGAGCCTGGAGCCTGCTTTGGAATGTGTGTCTCCCTCTCTCTGCCCCTCCCCTACTCACGCTCTCTGTCTCTCTCAAAAATAAATAAACGTTAAAAAAAAAATCTTTAAAAAAATCCATAATGGTACCTAGAATGTGGTACCACTGAGCACCCCTGCATCTGTATCTACCATGAATAATATTGCTGCTTCTTTTTTTTTTTAATATACTACTCTTCTTCTTTTTTTTAAGTTTATTTATCTATTTCAAGAGAGAGAAAGAGAGCCAGCGCAAGCGGGAGAGGGCAGAGAAAGAGGGAGAGAGAGAATCCCAAGCAGGCTCTGTGGCACCATCAGCACCGAGCCCGACGCGGGGCTCGAATCCATGAACCGCGAGATCATGACCTGAGCCAAAACCGAGAGTTGGACCCTCAACAGACTGAGCCACCCAGGTACCCCAATACTGCTTCTTTAGTAAAATTCAGTTCCATCTTGGGATGGCAGGAACCTATCCAGCAGAACTCCTCGGGCAGACGGTAGGTAAAGATCTTCTGAGACACTAGTGGCACATGAAGGTACACCACACTCCAAGCTGATCACATCCATAGAAGCCTCTAGACTAGATCAATCCCTCCCAGATTTTTGCACTGGATGACAAAAGCCTGTTGGGTCACAAAAGGCAAGGGATCCATCCCCACCACCTATCCGTATTTTCTCATCTTTCTAAAAACAACAGTGTTACCACAGAAGACAGTAAAACACTAATTAAATACAAAATAACACAGTCACAGTGCTTGTACTGGTACAGGAGGATACCAATATTGCAACACTCAAGTTTTAAGAATCACTGATAAGATACACACTTTACTATATTGAAAGCTAAGTGCTGGGGTGCCTGGCTGGCTCAGTCAAAAGAGCATGTGGGGGGCGCCTGGGTGGCACAGTCAGTTAAGCGTCCGACTTCAGCCAGGTCACGATCTCGCAGTCCGGGAGTTCGAGCCCCGCGTCGGGCTCTGAGCTGATGGCTCAGAGCCTGGAGCCTGTTTCCGATTCTGTGTCTCCCTCTCTCTCTGCCCCTCCCCCGTTCATGCTCTGTCTCTCTGTCCGAAAAATAAATAAACGTTGAAAAAAAAAAAAAGAGCATGTGGCTCTTGATCTCGAGGTTGCGAGTTTGAGCCCCACATTGAGTGCAGAGATTACTTTAAAAAAAAAAAGACAAGAAAAGGAAAAAGAAAAAAGCGAAGTGCTGATAACTTTTTCAACCTCTTCTTGGCTTGGCTGGTTTCCTTAATTGCTAGGAAAGACCTCCAGAGGGAAGGGAGGGAAGAAATTCTTGGTAGGATGAGGTCTGCGTTACCTCCTCGCCCATGCTGGAGGGTAGTGGCTCTTGACAGGCCAAAGGAAGGAGACTCTAAGTGGACTCAGCACTGACAGGGGGAAAGGATCATCCTGGCCGAGAGTCAGTCTCTAGTTCTCACATGGCCAATGTTAGAAAGGAATGTGAAGGGGAAGAGCATATAAAAACACCTCCCAGAAACCTGGTACACACGCCTTCTTCTCCCTTATCCCTACTTTCATTCCAAAGTCCAATGTTCTATCAGTGTTTTGAGACCTGCCAGGAGTGCCTGTCCTCATCTCCGTGGTTTGCCTTTCACCTTCCCTGCCTACGAACGAACCCAGGGTAATCGGACTCAACAACTGTCAGGTGAGTACCTGTGTAGGTGTACCTGGAATGAATACTACGGACCACACAGAGTACCGGGCAGACCTGGATCCATCGGGAAGCTGGCTTTCCGGTGAGAGAGAAAAAACAATGCAAGAAATAGTCAAACATTAAATCACCATTAAACTATTTTAATGGAAACCTTCACAAGTACAGAAGATCTGAACAGACATTTTCCCAAAGACATACAAATGGCCAACACACACACAAAAAGATGCTCAGGGAATTGCAAATCAAAACCACAATGGGGTATCATGTCACACCTGTCAGAATGGCAAGAATCAAAAAGACAAGAACGAACGAGTGCTGATGAGGATGTGGGCAGAAATGAACCCTTGTGCCCTGTTGGTGGGAATGCAAATGGGAATGAAGCCACTATGGAAAACTGTATGGAGGTTCCTCAAAAAATTAAAAACAAAACTACGACCCAGTAATTCCACTGCTGGATATTTATTGGAAGAAAATGAAAACATGAACTCAAAAAGATATATGTACTCTCTGTTCACTGCAACATTATTTACAATAGCCAAGACATGGAAACAATGTGTCCATCAACGTATGAATGGATAAAGAAATGTGGAATATAGATACACAGCAGAGTATTACTCAACAGCACAGAAGGAAATCTTGGCATTTGTAAAAACATGGATGGATCCCGAGGGCCTTATACTAAATGAAATAAGTCAGAAAGAGAAAGACAAGTGCTGTATGATCTCTCTTATACATGGAAGCACCAAACAAACAAACAAACAAACAAACAAACAAACAAACTCATAAATAGAACAGAGAGTGTTTGTCAGAGGCAGGGGGGGGGGGACTGACGGAGTAGGGGGTGGGAGAAATGTGTGACAGGGGGTCAAGAAAGGAAAAAAATAAAAAGAGAGCAATACAACACACGCATAAAGTGGTATGCCAGAAACAGAAATGGAGAAAATATACTCAACGATTAATAGAAAACACATGTAACTTGATTTTACATGGTGAAAAGATACTGAACAGATCAGATGATTTCCCAGAAAAACTGACTCAGAATGAGTAACACAAGACTAGGAGCTCTAGGTTTTATACTGTTTCCAGGGATGAGAAAACTAACTTCCAAATTTGGAATTTGTAGATTGATGTATCTGGCTGGAATAAAAAGATAAGGGCAAGGCAAAAAACAAAAAAAAGCAACATGTGGTTCATGATGTATGCTTGTGTGTACGTACGTGCTCGTGTATAAATGTGCTCGTGAGATAAATGACAGCCATCATACAAGGGATAGTACGGAGGAATGAGGATTATTTTGTTATTCCAAAGTATTTGCACTGCCAAAGAAGTTACGATGTAGAGGAATATTACGTTACAAAAATGCTGACGCCGTATGAGGTTAAAAATAAACTGGCTACACAACAGTAAGAAGAGGAAAAAGTGTGTACTACTCATGTCTATGATTTCTAAAACAGAACATCGTGAACATAATTTAGCTTTTTCTGTGCTGCTTGTTAACATCCATATTGAATGCACTATGACGCTGAGATGCCCTTGGGGACAGGGTTGTCTGGTCCCAAGCAGCTCTGCTAAAGTAAAAGAAAGCAGGCGGGGACACGTGGGTGGCTCAGTCAGTTGAGTGACCAACTCTTGATTTTGACTCAGATCATGACTCCAGAGTTGTGGGATCTAGCCCTACGTCAAGCTCCATACTGAGCGGGGAACCTGCTTAGGATTCTCTCTCTCTTCCTCTGCCCCCGCCCCTGCTCACACGCTCTCTCTTAAAAAAACAAAGAAAAGAAGAAAGCAGAGGCACCTGGGTGGCTCAGTTGGTTGAGTGTCCGACTTCTGCTCAAGTCATGATCTCACAGTTCCGTTTGTGAGTTCAAACCCCGAGTTGGGCTCTGTGCTGACAGCTCAGAGCCTGGAGCCTACTTAGGGTTCCGTGTCTCCCTCTCTCTCTCTCTGCCCCTCTCTGGTTCCTGCTCTGTCTCTCTCTCTCAAAAATAAACAAACATAAAAAAAAAAAAAAGAAAAGAAAGCAGGCAAAGAAACAACCTGCTTTGTAAAGTTGTTTTTCTCTTTTCCTTGCTATTAGTGTCTCCTGAACTACTTTTATGACCTTCCTTAAACTTCAGACCGAGGCAGGACATTTGCACGATTTTCTCCAGATGTCGTGTCATGTAACCCCACAAACCTCAATCTCCTGCCCTTGATTTTCTTTCTTTTTTACACTCACATGACCATACATTCTTTCCATGAAAAATGAATGAATCTAGCGGAATCTCATCTTACAGAAGTTTAAGTTCTAAAGTCACCAGAAGAGACGGGAAATATACATAGCCCCAAGTTCCTATACAGTCCTCCTCCACCAATGGAGCTGCTTTTTTTTTTTTTTTTAAACCAGTTAGCACGGTTAGCACTAGCTGAAGTGGCTGGCTTGTTTAGGAACCACACGGACGGAAACTCTGTAATGTATCTTTAAGCATTAAATCACTCCGAGCACCATAAGATGGTGAGAGGCACATGACAGATACATAGGAACAGAGGCAAAGAGCCGATTCAAGTCTCCCAACTCACACTCATGCCAGCCATAAACAGACGGAGTCGAATTGTAGGTGGAATCATTCTGTACTTAGAATCTTTAGGGGCGCCTGGGTGGCTCAGTCAGGTGAGCGTCTGACTCTTGATTTGGCTCAGGTCACGATCCCAGGATTGTGGGATGGAGTCCCATATTGGGCTCTGTGCTGAGCACGGAGCCTGCTTAAGAGTCTCTCTCTCCCTCTGACCCTCTCCCCCATTTGTTCTCTCTTAAAAAAATAACAACAAAAATAAAAAATAAAAATAAAAAAGAATTTTCATCCTCTTTTTTGCATATGGTTAGAGTTGAATCCATATAAGCTAAATATGTGTGTGTGAGCCCACCGTATCCACTATATATAAGATGCTGCTTTAGGTTCAAGGCAGTCACTCATTTTCACCAGAAGAATGTGACCTGTGACAACATCTGTTTTCAAATATGCTTAACATCACAGAATGGTAAGAGCTGGAAGAAGGAAATGGAAGATAAGATGTGAACCCTGTCCTCAAAGGGCTTAGAATCCAATAAGGAAGATAAAACATGTACAAAATTAACTATTGATTAAAGGAAGACTGTGAAAGTACTATGACCCAAGTACAAAACGCTGTGGCAGTTTGGAGGAGGTTGGGTCTTGAACCAGTAAACGGAGGAGAAGGCATCTGGGCAGAGGGAATGTGGCACAAAGCCAACAACTCACGAACCACCCTCCCAGCCCTGCCGACAGCTCTTGAAGAAAAGGATTCTGCGCGCGCTGGCTGCATGTTTCACACTCTTTGCAGCAAAGCAGACTCGTTGCATGTTATTCCTTCTTCCCCTTTTTTTAATTTCCAAAGAATTCCTATTATGAGTCAGAGTGCTCTGTGACATAGATTTTAAAAAGATGTCCCAGTAGGACTTTTTCTTACTCGTCTGTTTCACTCTCCTTCATTTCCTGCCTATTTCCCGTATTCTGCAATACTGGTCCCATATGCGAAGCACGGTACTGGGTAAAGAAAACGGTCCGGGCCTTGTCCGCTTGAATTTTATCCTCTCTCTGACTGGTTATCTGCTAACAAAACATGACCCAGATACATGTCTTTCCACACTGAGGGCACTAGCTCAGAAGAGGACACTGAGGGCAGTGTGGGGGGGAGTGTGTGCTCTGCAGTCAGCAAATCCAGGGTCCGAATTCTGTCTCTGCCTACTAGGATCGTGCGACCTTAGAGAAACAGAGCTTTTCTACCTCTAAACTCAGTTTTTTCATCTGCAAAATGGGGAGAACTAGAGTTCTCACTTGACAGGCCTACTCTAAAGACAAAATAAGGTAACGCAGGAAATGAGACGTTATATTTAAAGCACCTGGCTACTGTGTGCCTGAAATGTAAGTAAGCACTTGATGAATACTAGTTAATGGAGTAATTACAATCACAGTCACCTTGTCCAACCTCCTTCCTGATGCAAGAGTTTATTCTTCAGCTCTTGAGACAGAACAGACCCTTCACCTAAGTGGAGAGAGAGCTCGCTGCTGCTCTTAAGCCGCCCAGTCTACTGTGGAGCAGAAGGAACTGTCAGAACCTTCTTAGTTTTTTTGAGCTGCAGTGTGCTTGGAACCATTTCCATCACCTGGTCCTACCTATGCCCGCTGAAGGAACAAAGAAAAATATCCCTGCCCTCTACCTGGGATTCTTTCACTCTTCCTGATCTGACCAATTGGCAGGCAGTCAGGTAAGGGAAGCACGATTTATCTGACCATCAAGAAAAAAAAAAAATCCCAATGCCCTGCTTGGATCCACAAACCTGTTTCCAAGGAGATGAGGTACATCTGCAAGTTCCCGTCCCTTCTACAGCACTGGTCGTGAGAGGGCCATGGACCCCGCTCCACCCTCTCCGGCTCTTTACATGCTGGCTCAAAAACGGATGAAGCCATAATACCCCATAAATAAAGAGCTCAGTATTGCTTCAGCACAAAGTTCGAGGCAGAAAATGGCAAGAGGTGAGGCTAGCAACGCAGGGTGGGACAGATGTCAGAGGTCCTTGTAAACAACACGAAGGGGCCTCGGCGCCAGCCATTTGGCAGTGGTCCCCAGCTCCTTCTACACTCCCGAGAATTCATTTGTATGACACGCTCCCTCAATCACGCCTTTTAGCATTCATGCGGGCTCTGAGGACAGCAGGGGAGTGAGGCGTGTTGTCCTTTTCTTTAAGAATCACTGCTGTGTAGGATATAGAGCCACTGAATAATTCAAACAAGGGAAGCAAACAGTCAAAACACATTTTTAATGTCATTAGGGAGGTGTGTAAAGGATGGATTTAAGGGAGTAATGCTGGAGGCAGAGAGAACAGTAGGGAAAAAGTAAAATAAAGACAAGGTCACCATTTATTGAGCTAGGCAATTACTAACTCCAGTCCTCAAAATAACCACGAATGGCGGATGTTACTTTACTTCATCAAGGCCAAGACTCCACTGATTATAAAACACATCGTTATTTTATGTACCACTAGAAGAGAAAAATGTTGCCAATTAAACTATGAAATGCCAGTGATGTAAGACAACTCTTGACCTGAGATGTTAAAATCACAAATATTACCCCAAATGGGAGTCTAAGAATCAATGAAATATGGAATCACCCCCGTTTTACAACTGAAGACAGTGAGGCACAAGAGTCTTGGAGACTTGAAGAGTCTTCAAGAGGGTGGCCTAAGCCACACAACTGGAATCCAGAAGTCTACAAAGCCACTTTAGGCAGAACCGCACTCAAGGAACACAAGGCTTCTCGTGCGCCCATGAAAAGGTTACCCATCTGCCAAGGGAGCGACGGCAAAGTTGAGCGAGTCTCACTTTGAAACTCGCGAGCATGCACAGGTCATACACCTTAAAAGTCAAGGTCTAATTAAAATCTCATTTATAAGAAGAGGTCTCTATGTGTGCTAATAATCAGATACTATATCTGAAAAGTACTTTGGAAATTTTAAAAAAACCACACGTGTAGAATTAGGATACACATTTATTACATGTCAACCAATCAGCTATATTTGAGGGCCCTGTGCTGCTCAGAAAACCAACAAAACATTACAAACTGACACTATTCCAACAGTTTTCAATATAGTGGAAACAATTAGGACTAAAAACTTTAGAGCAAGAGCAAGACAAATAACTTGGAGAACCACAACACTGGAGTTCAGAGAAAATTTCACCGAATGTAAGACTTGGGCTGGGCCTGGAGGTCTGGGAACCTTGACAGGGGGACGGGGGCGGGGGTGCTGGGGGTGAAGGGGAGTGGTGTGGGCCCAGGCACAGTATGTCTGGAGGATGCATCTGATGGGCCTGTGGGGTTGGTATCCCAGAGCAGAGAAAGCCTAAGGGCCATGAAGGTCCACGATCCAGAGATCTTTGGAAGCAAAAGGGAAGAATGTTGACTAAAGGGCAAATGGGAGAAATGTTTTCTATGGAAGATGGGACCAGTGAGGGAGGCTGGGAAAAGGCAAGATACAGCTGCTGTAGCCGCCTAGTGCTGATATGTTAGTTACCTAGATTCAGGGGAGGGG
>NW_024412416.1:5925014-5987640 GCF_014898765.1 Herpailurus yagouaroundi | reverse complement strand
GGGAGGGGAGGAGAGGGGAGGGGCGGGGAGGGGAGGGGAGGGGAGGGGAGGGAAGGGAGAAGCAGACCTGAAGAAAATACTCGAAGAAGAGCTGACACCAGCTGGTGAACCCTTAGGGCTCAAAGGTAAAGCCCACATCCCTGAGACTGCAGGCCTTGAAGAAAGTCGATGTCGATGGCAGGCTGGGGAAGTTGAGAAGACATCAGGTGCAGAGGTTAGCGAATGAAGGGCAGGTGGGAAAGGGGTGGACCCAAGGGGAGAAAATGAATGGACTGGCGTGGTGGCGGGTCACCCAGGTGAAGTGGGGTCACACATTCCAGGAAACAGCCTTGAGCTAGGTCAGAATGAAACGCAGATGTGTCGCCCACCTAGATCAGAGCATACGCGTGCTCAAGGGGGCGCGCATACAGGAAAAGGCAGCAGGGTGCCCGGGGCTGAGATGTGGGGGGTAGACCCATCATTCTCACTAGGTAGGCAGGAAAAGCAACAGCAGTCTTAAGGCCCAAGGGGTCAGGCCCAGTCGGCAGAGAACCTTCCAGAGGCTTCCATAACCAGCATCACACATGATATGTACAGGGCGAATTCAGGTATGTGGATTCTGAAAATCTAAATGGCCGCACTTGTGTCATGACTGGGCCAACAAAAGGCAAGTGCTCCGCTCCTGGCTTTGACAGGATGATGTTCTTCAGTGGTCTCGGTACTTAAACCAGCGGGGGTGGGCCCAAGCATGCCTCTGCCATAGCTGCTGAAAATGTCTCAAGGTACCAGGGTACAGACCTGGCTGACGTCACAAACAGGTTCAACATTTGTTCTCCACAGAATGCGAACCTTAATTCTGGAGCTCATAAACAGATAAGGCCACAAAGATTTCACAACGACTGAGAATTAAATGTATTGTTTTTTCCAAGCTCACAGACCCATCTGCTTTCAGACTCATAAATGTACCCTAAAGCACACTCTGGGCCATTACCCTAACTCTGCACACCACTCCCTTGGCCCTCCCCACGTGTGCTCTGGCCATTAATCATAGTTCCCAGGTTAGAGTGAAGGGGCTAATTTACAGACCATGTATCAATTTATCTGGCTTTAAGCTCAGACTTTGCCTTAGAACAGCAGAGAGCACTTAATGTTTACCGTGCTAGGCAATAAAGCTGTGTAGAGAGAGAACTGCCTGTACCCTTCAGTGCAGTGGGCCTAAAGACACAGGATGACAGGCAGGCAATGTATGTACATGGTATATAACATTTCTTTTCTTGTTTATTATTATTATTTAAAAAAAAAATTTTTTTTTAATGTTTTATTTGTTTTTGAGACAGAGAGAGACAGAGCATGAACAGGGGAGGGGCAGAGAGAGAGAGGGAGACACAGAATCCGAAGCAGGCTCCAGGCTCTGAGCTGTCAGCACAGAGCCCGACACGGGGCTCGAACTCACGGACGGTGAGATTGTGACCTGAGCCGAAGTCGGACGCTCAACCGACTGAGCCACCCAAGCGCCCCTATTATTATTTTTTTTAAATTTCATTTAAATCAGTTAGTTAACATGTAGTGTAATAATGGTTTCAGGAACAGAATTTAGCGATTCATTACTTACATATAACATTCAGTGCTCATCCCAACAAGTGCCCTCCTTAATGTCCATCAACCATTTAGCCCATCCCCCCCACCCAGCACCGCTCCAGCAACCCTCAGTTTGTTCTCTGATTTAAGAATCTCTTATGGTTTGTCTACCTCCCTCTTTTTATTTTCTCCCCTTCCCCTATGTTCATCCGGTTTGTTTCTTAAATTCCACATATGAGTGAAATCACATATTCATCTTTTTCTGTATAACATTTCTCAAAAGTTAGTCCCTACACTTACCTAGTTCCCCTCCCCAGAGGCAGTAACTCTTACTAATTTCTTCTGTAACAGTGATCTATAAGGACCTATCTGAACCTCTTCCCCACCCCTATCTCAACTTCTATTACAGATGACTCTTCAATGATTTGGGACTTAGGGCACTGACCACCCTGCCCTGTACCCCTGCACAGTCGAAAATCTGCATGGAACTTTTGACTTTCCTCAAACTCAACTCCTACTGTTCACTGGAAGCTTCATCGATAACATAAATGGTCGAGTAAAACACATTTTGTATGTTACATGTACTCTATACTGTATTCTTATGAAAAGTAAGCTAGAAAAAGAAAGCATTAAGAAAATCGTAAGGAGAGATGCCTGGGTGGCTGGGTGAGCCTGGGTGGCTCAACTGGTTAAGCGTCCAACTCCCAACTTCAGCTCAGGTCATGATCTCACCTCATGATCTCATGGCTCATGAGATCAAGCCCTATGTCAGGCTCAGTGCTGATAGCGCAAAGCATGCAGGATTCTCTCTCTCCCTCTCTCTCTCTCTCTCTCTCTCTCTCTCTCTGCCCCTCCCCTACTTGCTACTTTCTCTCAAAATAAATAAATAAACTTAAAAAAAAAGAAAAAGAAAATCATAAGGAAAATACATTTATAGTATGGTACTGTATTTATTAAAAAACAAAACACCTTGCATATAATTGGATTCACACAGTTCAAAACTGTGCTGTTTAAGGATCAACTGTACCTCCCACGTTCCACACTTCCATCCAGCCATATTGGCCTCCAGGTCTTTGTACTTGCTATCCTATCTACCTAGAATGTTCTTATCCAGAAAGCCACATCTTTCTCACTTCCCTTATTTCTTTCAGGTTTTTGTTCACATGCCATCTTATCAGAGATGCCTTCTTCCCTAACCACCCTATATAAAGTATCAAGCCATATCTCCCCAACCCTTAGCCAGCTTTATTTTCTTGCCTGCATTCATCATCACCTGATGTACACTTTGTTTCCCCTTACTAGGTACAAGGTTCGTGAAGACAGAACTTTTTTGTTTCCCAAGCACCTAGAAGAGTGGATGAATAAACGAATTCAAAAATAACTGAGTAGTCAGTCTGTGCCAAGTACTGTGTTACAACCAGATCCACAGTGGTCAACAAGAAAGTCTGATCCCTACCTTAATAATATTATTGGGTGTGCAAGTGGCAAACAAACAAAAGAATGAAATACTTACTATGTACAGGCCCTATTCCAAGCATTTTCCAGGTATTTAATGCTCACAACCACCATATGAGCTAGGTGCTATCACGATTCCCTGTCCACATGTAAGTTCCTAAGGCACAAGTCATACAATTCCTATGTGGCAGAACCAGGATTCAAGCCCAACTACATAGGCCGTAGAGTCTGTGCGCTTAACCAGGTACATAAGCAAAAAAACAAACAAACAAACAAAAAAACAAAAACAAAAACAAAAACCACCAAAAAAACCCTCCAAAAACCCACAACACACTGTGTTAAGGGCAGTGGCAAAAGTAGCTGAGGGGCACTGGGGGGCACAAGACCAATATACCTATTTCAGTCTATGGGTGGAGAAAGGAATGTCAGAAAGGTTTCAAAGACTAACTTCTTTGAAGAGTGAGTCAGAATTGTCAGTTTGGAGAGGCAGGGTTTTGGATACAAATGAGGTTCGGTTTCGGATACAACTGAGTTCAAACTGAAGTGTGTTTGGCTGGTAATTCAGAAATTACGAGCAGACAGATGACTGTGTGGGACTTCCTTTTTTTTCTTCTTTTAAAATGTATTTATTTTAAGAAAGAGAGTGCGAGCAGGGGAGGGGCAGAGAGGGAGTGAGAGAGTCAAGCAGGCTCCGCACTGTCAGCACAGAGCCCAACGGAGGGCTCGAACTCGCAAACCGTGAGATCATGACCTGAGCCGAAACCAAGAGCCAGACGCCTCATCGACTGAGTCACTCAGGCGCCCCGACTGTGTGAGACTTCCTAAGAAGAGAGCGTCTAAAAGAAAAGAGAGGGGGGGCTTAAACAAGAGGTAAGAAGCCCAAAAGGCCAGATGGAATGGCCAGAAAGGTGGATAAAAGACCAGGTGAATGGATGCCACGGGAACGAGGAACGAAGAGTACTTTAAGAGTGAAGAGGTATGGAAACTGCTTGGGGAGAAGGGCACCGGGAAATGCTCACTGGACCCAGCACCAAAGAGGACAGGGCTCTCCACAGCCTGGGTGCCATTAATTCCTGTGAACTTTGCTCCCACCCTGCAGGGCGTTTGCACATGCACCAGGCAGGGGCCCCGCAGGCATGTGGTAGAGGGTAGTCAGGGATGCTAAATACCAGCAATTCAATGAAAAACTGCACTACCCAAAATGTCAATAATGCCTCCAATGGCAGACCCTCTCTAGCTCGAGATGAGTTTACGCATGGTTCCAAGTCCCCCCTAATGTTCACATGTTCCTCCCCATCCTTCACCTTACCTTCACTACCTACACTGCTCTGTCTCCTAGAAGTCTGGTTCTGGAAAACAGAAATGGACAAATTCTATAAATTTCTACCTATCTTATCTATCATATTATTCATGCTTTAAAATTCTCAAATTCTGAGATTCAGTGCAAAGACAGTGGGTTTTTAACATTTCAGGCATTTCAGCCTGAGCCTCGGCTTGCTGATCTGTCATACGGGGCTATTACCACCTCCTTTAGGAAAGGTTACTGGGCGTGAGGTACCCACCACAGTGCCCGGCACTTGGCAGCTGCCAATCGACATTAATTTCCCTTCCCTTGATGGCTGCTCTTGACTTTATACAGCCTTCACTGCTCCTCTCCGCTAGCCTTGATTGTCTACCTCAAATTCCTGGTGTTTTCCCCCAATTATTTGACTCTGGGCCATCACACCTGTGCTACTCACCCAGCCTCATTCATGTCATTACAAGTCAGCACAGGTCACAGGTCACTGCACTCACTGGGCTGTGTAACCTGTTCCCACACCGAGAACCCCGGACGATCAGCCTAAAGCACAGATGGGCTACCATCTATCCCGCCCACCTCCGTTTCAGAGGCCAGCCTCAGAAACAGCCATTTCTTCAAAGTCTCACTCTTCTTTCTCCACCTCTGATCACGTATCATTAAATAAAAGAAGTTGCAATTCGGTACTATATTATTCTAGATCAATAATTTATATACACCTTAGTTTTAAGATGTACATGGGGCGCCTGGGTGGCGCAGTCGGTTAAGCGTCCGACTTCAGCCAGGTCACGATCTCGCGGTCCGTGAGTTCGAGCCCCGCGTCAGGCTCTGGGCTGATGGCTCAGAGCCTGGAGCCTGTTTCCGATTCTGTGTCTCCCTCTCTCTCTGCCCCTCCCCCGTTCATGCTCTGTCTCTCTGTCCCAAAAAGAAATAAACATTGAAAAAAAATTTTTTTTAAGATGTACAATATGCAGATATACTATATATGTGTGACTAAATGCAGTGCCTGTGACCACTTCGATGACTAGGGCAAGATGAGAGCTCCCTTATATAATACCATGCCTACTGAGAAATTAGACTCAACTTATGGCATCTGTTCCAAAAATGTGGCTTACTCCAAGGCCAAGGAATGTTTGTATGTGACCCATCCTTCTAGCTGGGACTATGAGCTTCTTGAAGGTAGGGCTTTTGTCTTTTCCGTCTTTGTATCTCCATATCTAATACAGTGTCCTTCTTATTAACAAACATTTATTATTTGTCTGATAATCATTGGAGGGAAAAAAAGACCAAAAAAAAATCTCAACAGACATTAGTACTTTTGGTCCCAGAGCCCAGGTAAGGAGAGATGATTTGTGGAAAGTCTCTGTAAGGAAGAATGTACCTGTCTCCCAGATAATGGAAACAATTTATTCTGTTAAGGAATTTTAACTTCTTAGTCACCTTGACTTCATGAGAAGTATGGGATATAAATGTCTGTCTTTCTTTTTCCTTCCTTCCTTCCTTCCTTCCTTCCTTCCTTCCTTCCTTCCTTCCTTCTTTCTTTCTTTCCTTTTCTTTTCTTTTCTTTTAAGAACGAGCAAGGGAGGGGCAGAGAGAGAGGAGTACAGAGGATCTGAAAAGGGTTCCATGCCAACAGCACAGAGTCCAATGTGGGGCTCAAACTCACGAACCGTGAGGTCATGACTTGAGCCGAAGTCAGTCACCTCACCGACTGAGCCACCCAGGTACCCCCAAATGTCATAAATTCTAGTAGAAACCGAAAGGCTGCTACACGAGAGGTCTTTTTCCAAGATTCAACCATGCTTCCTTCTTACGCAAGCATTCCTCTGTTTTTCTGACACTGAAATTTCTAAGTTCCTGCCTGTAAAGCGAACCTGAAGCCAATGTCAGCTTTTCCTCTTAAAGATAAATGAAAAGGGGTGTCTGGCTGGCTCAGTCGGGAGAGCGTGTGACTCATGATCTCAGGGTTATGAGCTGGAGTCCCATGCTGGGTGTAGAGATTATGTAAAAATAAAATCTTAAAATAAATAACCAAATAAATAAATAAATGAAAAAAATGTGGTAGTCATCAGTAATTCTGAAAACAATTTCAGGCTCCCCCTAATCCTGAGCACATGGTAGGAATGCACTCCCCTAGCCACTTAGGTGTAGGCATGTGACTTGCTGTGACCAATGAAGTGGGAGCACAGTGGGGTGTGGCGCTTTAAGAGCCAAGACACAAACGCCCAGGTGGAAGTACATGTTGAGGAGGGTTTCATCAGCCTGAACACCCAAGTGACTACAGTGAACAGAGACACCACAATGATCACATGGCATGAATGAGAAATAAACCCTGCTGCTACAGAAGCTACTAGAATTTGGGGGTTCTATATTACCTCCTCTACCTAGATTGATACAAACGTCAAGCCTGGCAAAGGGCTCTCAACTAGGGATCAAGAAATTCTGGGTTTTATCTTAAGAGTAGTCCAATCCTCTCCTGCATCATAAAGGATAACAGCAAGAACAGTAGGATGGAGCCTCAATTCTAACCTTTCAGGGCACCTACAAATCAACAATCAAAGTGATACACAATTTGTTTTATCCGTAACATATCCAAGTAATATAATTAGTCATAAGCTTTGCTACTGACTACAATCTTGACAAACACTAGGTTTTATTGAAAAGGCAGGATAACAGATACTTCTAAAGGTCGGATTTTGCTGTTTTGTGTACACTGTCCTCCTAAATGCCCTTAACCATTAATAAGGAATGATTAAACAGAGGAAGAAGGCTCTCTGTAATTTCAAGCGGCAGACAATGAGACCACCGATGAGACCACAATGCACCAAGGCAGTGCAAGTTCGGGTAAAGAAAGTGAGAATGTGTACTGCAGCAGATGTTAAGTGTAGTTTGGCGCAGTCTTAGCTTTTCTTTGTTTGTTTTAAACAAAGTATAGTGAAGTTAAAGATTTTAAAAATCATCACTGCTAGTCTGTCCGTTGTTCTGAAAGGATAAGATATTGCGCTTCTGAAAAATATTCTGCCACAAAATTCTTATCAAGCATCAGCAGGGAAGGGCTCAGGATACGATGAAACAAAAGGCTGGCCTAGGCTCCCCCTCTTCTCTCTTGGGCATATCCAGAAAGAAACAGGTAGCCAGGCATGGTCAGCACGCCAACTGGCATGTTCTCAAGCACTAAAACTCAAACAGAATGTCTTCTTCTTCTGTGCCCAAACCGCAACTCCTTCATCACTAAAAACACACAAAATATGTGTCCCTTACTCTTTCTTGCGTTCCTGGGGACTAGCAATCAGGATACCAGCTTCAGTGTCACTAGGGTGTGGAGAGCCTTAACGTCACTAGGGTGTGGAGGGCCTTAACGAGCTCTGTTATCACAGCTCTGTCCTCAGAAGGGCCATTTAATAAGCACTGTCCATTATTACATTTATGATCCTTTCATGTTGGGCTCACCAGTTCATTCCAATTTTCAGCCCTCAGCATTTTCCCATGTCAGCAGCCTATACTTAGCAGAGAGTTTTAAATTCCATACTATGAGGTTTCTTGGCCTCAGACCCACCCCAAAGCATATGTTGCAACTGTGCTGAGACTGCCGGTTACAAACTGAAATCTATAAAAAGGATGGATAATTCCCTTGATACAGCCACTGAATTGTGACTCTGATGACCGAACGCTGAGCGCCCCAACTGAGAGCCCAATCCAGCTTCGGTGGTGAGGCACTGGTAGATCAAAACGTTAGGCTGCCCACATGGTTTTCTTTGAGCAAAACTCAATTCACCGCAATGAACATCGATACCTAACTCAATGGTGACACCGAGCCGGGGCTGGGGGTCTCCGATGCCACAGGGAACCAATCGCCCCTGGCAAGATAAGCTCCATATGGCACGGTCTGGATTGAAGACTACCCCCAGAGACTGTGAAATCAGACTTCACCCAGCCAGACTTCACCCAGTTTAAGGCATGAGCAGCCTCACGAGTCTAGTTACCTAGGAACTCTTTGGTGATGCTCACGTGAAGACCACCTCACTCAGCAACAGGTACCACGCTGGGTTCAGTGAGGGAGACAAGGACAAACACAAAGATAAGGACGGTCTAATCAAGTAGGGAACACGCACAAACTTACATAAACCAAGGCACATAATGCCATAAACAACACTATAAATGACCCACAGAGATGATGATGGGCCAAGGTGATGAGGTCAAGTTTACTAGGGTGGTAGGATTCGAGCTGAGCCTGAATGACAGGCTGGATTCAGTTACAAAAAGATGTGAAAGGCAATTCAGGCCGAGGCTCTGAGCAGGAATTACAACGTGACTAAGACTGGTCCAGTCTGCTGCAGCAGGGGTATCCCGCAAGAAGTACTGGTAAGGAAGACTAAGATAGAAAAGGGACAACTGTGGACAGCTGTGAATGCCTGGTTAGGAGGTCAAGGTGACCAAAAATGGTCTATGCTCAAGGGAGCAGTTAGTCTAAAGGGTGGTTTAGGAAAAAATATATAATTCCAGTGGGCAGGATCAATAAGAAAGAAGAGGAAATAAGGTTAGAAAACTTGTCAGGCATAACTGACATCAAGAGGCACTATAACTTAAAGATAGCACTTGACCTACAGTCAGAATCTGACTGAAAAATATAAAGGATGTTAAGTGGGACAAGTGAAGAACTTAAATATGAACTGTATACTGAACAATGGTATTTATTAGTGTTAAATTTTAAATATGTTAATTACATTGTAGTTAATTATTTTTTTTAATGTTTATTTCTTTTGAGGGGGGGAGCACAAGCAGGACAGGGGCAGAGAGAGAACAGGGAGAGAAAGAATCCCAAGCAGGCTCCGTGCTGACAGCGCAAAGCCTGACACAGGGTTTGAACTCACGAACCGTGAGATCGTGACCTGAGCTGAAATCAAGAGTTGGACACTCAACCAACTGAGCCACCCAGGCGGCGCAATTAATTATGTTAATTAGAGAACTAGGCACAATGGGTTACATAAGACAATTTCCTTGTTCTGAGGAGATACCTGCTGAAGTACTTAGGGATGAGAAGTCAGGATGGGTCAAGAAGAAAAGTATGTACGTCTAGAGAGAGATATAAAGACAAGTGGGCCAAACGTGAGTAACTGGTGAGAACAGATATAAGAAGTCTACAGGAAGAAGCAACAGGTTTTAGTGACCGACTGGCTACTGGTGGCAAAGAAGAGGGAGGAGAGGTTTTGAGTGTATCTGACAGAGGATGGAGGCAGCACTGGGAAAGGGAGGCTGGAAGAGGAAACGGCTTTCGGGAGACACATGCCGCATCTGGCTCTGGGGAAGAAGCGGCTGGAATGAATTGAGGAAGAGGTGCCATCTGGTAGCGGGAAAGACAGGGACAGGACTCAGGCCACACTGGATTAGAAATGACAAGTTTGGGAATTATCCAGACAGATGATAATTTACACTGAAAAGTGGATACAATCTAGGATCCAAACAGGAGAGTGAGGAGAGCGAGGGAAGAGATGACAAACCTAAGTTAGTGACAGAAGGTGGGAAGAGAGTAAGAGAGAAGCCAGAAAGGTTCTATGTAACAGAAACAAAGGTGGAAAAGGATTAAGACAGCAGCGCACCATGGAAGGATCCACAGCCTCAAATCCTGCACGAACACGACAGAAGGTGATATTGGCAAAAGAGAGCAGGAAATCACCAGTGAATTTTGGGTAAGAGTGAAAAGCAGGCCCCAGGGCTCCAGGAAGGGAAAAGATGAAGTAGAAATGGGAGGCTGGGCGTAAGTCACGCACTCAAGATGTTTACCTTTAGTGCAAGTGTATGGAGATGAGACTACAGTTAAAACGCGGGAAGAGCCGTGCTCTGTGAGACTGGAATTACAGGGGAAGGAACAAATCAAGGCCCCTCAAAGAGGAGGTGACACTGAGATCACGGTGTATGCTGGGTAGAGACAGGAAGTGGATGTGGCTCTACATATGGAATGAAACACACTTCCTTTAAGGCAGGAAGAAGGGGTGAAGAGGTGAAGAGACTTAAGGCAGAGAAAAACTTCTTCAGTTCCGAAGGATGGAGTTCAAGGTGCTTTGCCTACTTGAGTAAAAAGACCATTTCCACCTATATGCAGAAGACAAACTTGAATTAGCAGCTGCTCTACCTGAGGGCAAAGACAAGCCTGAAACCTCACTATAGGAAAGGTACCTGCTGGAAGACACCTTCAGACACTCTTCAAGGGAGGAGGGGGAGATGCTGACCCCTTGCATCAGCACTTGGTGAACAACTAAAAATAGACAGTTTTATCAACTATAAAAGAAATCTGCAGCAGCAGCAAATTACTTTATGGAACCTATCTGAAGATAAGACATAGGAGAAAGAACAACATTTTTATGACTTTTTATTTCCTTTGAAAGCCACACCCACTGGTATAGATGGGAGACGGATCTGAACTGTGGTTCTCAAGAGAAATTACAACATAGCGGCACCTTTAACAACTGACAAGCTTAAAGCAGCTCTAAATGCTTGCAAAGAGGGGGCTAAGAGTCTCTGAAATGTCTAAGATTCTTTCATATGAAAAGGGAGAGCGACCACATCCAAAGCACCAATGAGCTCCGGGGGCCTCGTGAGCCTATCAGGGAGCACCGAGTCAAGTATCTACAGCAAGAATGGGGTTCTGTGACTCTCTCGTACCAGGCTTCCCCTGGAGCTGTGGAGCCAAGCCAGATGTTGAGAGAGAAAACTTCACTCCGTTCCAACATCCAACCTTAAGAATGCACTCACCACATCTGTCTGGAAAGTGTCATCCGACAATCTTGGGAGAGTGAACAGAGACTGAAGATCCTACTGGAAAATGACACGAAAGGCCTCCAGATGGCAATGCCAGCGATGAGGGATCTGAAAACAACTACTTCGTTGTGATAAAAATAAATTCATAAAGGATCACGGCTTAGCACTGAGTAGCTGTCTTATAAAAAATCATTCTCTCTCTCCAAGGGCCATGAATCACAGTGACAACAACCCGCTGAAGGAAACCAGGATCAAGCACAACTAAGATACGCCAGGTGAACGGCACTGGGTACGGCATGAGCCCCGCTGGATAAAACAAATGTGGCAGTTTCTATTCCCTTGCTGGCTATCTCTCACCTTGAATTTGGCACATGAGGACACAGACCATGTCAAAATTATGCTGGCAGCACAAGTCTGAGGACATGTACTTTGTACTTCAATTCTGCCTGACAGTCAGCTTCCCTACTGAGTATCACCTGACCTCTAACTGTATTACTGATGTCTGAGTCACTCTATTACTCTTGGGGAAAATTATAAACTCTGCTAGCTAGGTCAAAGACCCTGTGTCATGATTCTTCCAAAGCTTCACTGTGTCACTGGATTATGCCTAGGGAACTCATTTCACAAGCCACACAAAGCAATTTCTCTCACCTTTGGTGTGGCCATCAGCCAGTCATCACCGTGACATCACTGCCCTATACCAAGAAGGCTGTCCAGGTCAAGATGGACAATGACACAGGCCCGGTAATAATCACCTGTGTGTTAAAACTAATAGCAGATCTTAGCAAAATACCCCCAAAATTATTAAACTCAAGTTATTAAATGAAACAGGTTCTGGGACTACTCCCAGAGTAAAAAGCCCCAAGAAAGAACAGGAAGGTGTAGAGACAGATAGTTTTCTGGCAACCCTGCTCAGGGAGAGAAGGTACCTTATCCATATGGAAGATCAAATCCAACTCACAAACATTTTCAAAACACTTATCCAGGGTCTCCACAAAAACCTAGGAAACAAGGAGAAACAGAAAAAGAAATCAGAACACAGTCACATCTTCGTCAATGTCACATTTGAAAGTAAAGGGGGGCAGTCGTGATACCGTTTACCTTATGATGAATTTCAGAATAAACAAAACAACTACCAGCATTAGGCAATCGTCCTACTATCCCAAATTGAGAGGGCACAGTCTAGACCAGGTCAATCTTGTTTTCAGTACAGCAATACAACCAGCAGACACGTGGGGCTTTCTTTCCCCCTTTAGCAGATGCTACTTTACATAGAAAAATAACAAACTGAAATACCAACTACGTGCAGTACTGTGTCCTTTCCCCGAGCCTCCACCTGTACCCACAACAAAATTTCCTTATTTCGGTGTTGCTATGGGTCTGTCCCGCTCGTTTCAGTGAACGTGAACTTCAAAACACCTTTCCACGAATTGTTAACAAGCTCACAACTTTAGGTTTTTAACTTCTTAATATAACAGGAAAGGGTACTGATGAGAAGAGTACGGCTTAGTGAATTTTCAGAATGAACATATCACGTAAGGGACCACCATCCGGATACCGCGTGGACTATCACCAGCTCTAGCCGCGCCCTTCACGCCCCTCCAAAGGTAGCCGCCATCCTGACTCCTGTCTTTGAACTTACACAGATGGCGTCACACAACAAGTACTCTGTCTGACTTCTCTCATTCAACGGTGCTGGGGAGCTTCTCCATGTTGCTGTGTGCCATAAAATTCGTTGTTCATATTCGCTGCCGTAGAGGACAGCATAGAAATATTCATCCATCTCCTACAGGTGGGACATTTGAGTGATTTTCAGCTTCTGACGGGGCATAGAGTGACATAAATGGAAATCCTGTTTCTCACCACTTTGGACAACTACTTGACATCATTATCTATTACAGCAGCAATTCTACCCTAGGTACGTCCCCAACAGAAATGCACACGTGTGCCAAAAAACACGTATGCTAATTTCGTAACGGCACTACATTTTTATCAGAGGCTGAGTCTTTCCCAGCAAGGATAACATTCTTGAACTAGGGCGTGTTTTCTATCCAGGTGCGAGGCACTCGGTGAGCCCTTACAATCCAGCAACTCAAGACCTTCAGGTTGGGAAAACTGTATCAAGTAATTTGGCTGAGAATTTCCCCGCTTCCATGTTCCTAATCTTCCTTTTTGGGGCTGCTTCTCCTGAGGTGCTGGACCTCCTTATGCTCTTACCTTTTCTCTTCCAGTTTTTGCTCAGATCTTTAATTTCTAAGAGATCATTTTGTTCTGTGTTTCTTGTTGATTTAGCAGCCTGTTTTTATTTGTTTGATTTCCCGGTGGCTTCAAGACAGGGGTTTGCTCATTTTACTGTTTTCCTTTCTTTGTATGGGCTCTATTTACCTTACGTTGCCTTTTAGAGTTTGTCGGTTTTAGTCTCGATCTTCCATGTTAGAGGCTTTCCTCAGATCACTGATTACCTTTGTTTTTTTATTCCTAAGAATAAAAGGCCGATTGGCAGTTCTGCAATCATAGCTACTTGTTGGGGATCCTCCCCTTCATCCACTTAGGCTTTCTTCTTCTGTCCCCTCAGATTGATCAGATTTCCCAGACAAATGTGACAATCTCCAGCCTAAAGGCTGTAAGACTGGCTACCTGAAACTCGGGAGCTGAGTGGCGGGAAAGGGCTAGGAAGTTAGCATACAACATTCACAAGGCACACATTCATTTCACCGCCCTGACTTGCGCCGGCAACTCTCTGGTGGCCCCCAAACCGGAAAACTGGAGCTGGGAAAGGAAGGACTCAGGGATCTGACTGTTCTCAGACAGCTTTTCCTGCCCCCTCCACACTACACCCAGCACGATGCTGCCCGCTCTGGGCCGGGTGAGGCACCCACAGCATGTAGCAGTTTGCCCATCAGCTCCTACTGCTGGCCCAGGATGTGGTGTCCTTGGACTTGCCAAGTCAATTACCAAATATCCATATTCTTTGCTCCTTTCGAGAAGTTTCTTGCTAGTGTTTCCTCTCCTGTCCCTGTGTATATAGACATATGGCCTTAGTTTTCAAGGAAAAAAATGAACTTGGAAGCATGGAAGGTCTCAGGAGGACTTAAAAAAAAAAAAATGAAACAAAGTCTCAAGTTCTTAACAGAAAATAAAATGTGAAAATACTCCGCCAAGATGTTTAGAAAAACAACCATGATAAGGAATGACTAGTCCTACTAGGTATCAAAATTCACTGCAGGGGCACCTGGGTGGCACAGTCAGTTAATCTTACTCTTGATCTTGACTCAGGTCATAATCTCACAGTTCATGAGTTCAAGCCCCGCGTCGGGCTCTGCACTAGTAGTGCAGAGCCTGCTTGGGATTCTGTCTCTCCTTTTCTCTGACCCTCCCCCACTTGTTCTCATTCTCTCTCTCTCTCAAAATAAATAAAATTCAAAAAATTCACTGCAAAACTTTGGTCATTAAAATAGTATAAAACTAAGGTAGAAACAAAAGTATGGATCAATGGGACAGAATATAGGGGCATCTGGGTGGCTCAGTTGGCTAAGTCGCTAACTTTGGCTCAGGTCATGATCTCAGGATTTGAGGGTTCGAGCCCCATATTGGGCTCTGTGCAGACAGCATGGGGCCGGCTTCAGATCTTCGGTCTCCCTCTCTCTCTGTCCCTCACCTGCTCATGCTCGCTCTCTCTCTCAAAAATAAACATTTAAAAAACGGGACAGAATATAAAATACTGAAACATATACCAGTGTATAAGAAAATACATCCTTCTCCCCAAGAAGTGGTAAATAATTTTCATTATTGTCAAAGGCATAATCTAGTTTTGGAAATTTGTTAAGAAGCTAAAATTCATACAAAATCTGCTATAAACTAAGATAAACGTAGATTAAAATGCATCGTATCTATCTCTTAAATAAAGTAACACCTTCTGTAAAAAGCAAAGGTGGGCTTTTGACTTAATGCTGAACAATGCTGGCTCTAGAATTCTATCCAATTCTGAACAAAAATGAATTCTCTAACAAGTTTTCCACTTTCTGTGAACTTCAACAGACCAAGTTGAAAAGCAAATCATGATAAAATCTACCATGGTCTTGAATTCTAAACTCCAAGAATTTCAGACAAGCGGCGCTATAAAGCCACTGTTGAGAAATCCAGTGAAGCACGGGGACACGTCCTGGGCACTCTGGGTTTTGAAGTTTGAGAAAATTAGAGTAAAAAGTTGATTTTGTGTGTAATATTTTTAGATGTTCTAGGAAGACCAAAACCATGAAAGCCACAGCAGTCTGTGAGTGTCCCTGCCTCCTGCTGTGGCCAGCCTGCCTCCAAGACGAGCTCCCACAACCGGCACCGCGTTCACGCGGCCTCTAGGGGTTGGCGCCACCGAACCCTCTCCCTCTCCCTCTGCGTCTATTACCCATGCGCGCTCCTCTTCCCTGCCCTGCAAGGTGTGGGGACCCTTCATCGTGCACGGGGCCTCTCATGTCAAGAATACACAATTTTTGACAAACGTGGTATTTTAAATTGGTGGGGAAAACATGCACTAGTTAACAGTGCCAGGAGACACGGCTGTCCTTCGGCGGAAAATTAAAGGTAGTGACCTGTCTCAGTACAGACATAAGAGCACCTTACAGGTTTTACAGAACTAAATGTAAAAAGCAAACTAAAAAAAGCAATGGCAGGTTCCTTTTGTGCCACTCACGTGTCTCTCACGGGAGCGGATTTAGTCAGTCTATGGGAAGCTTCTGGGTGGCTGGTATTGTCATAAGTGCTGCCCCAGCAGCCGGGACTCTGGAGTAGGATGCCCAGAACAAAGACAGACCATATTTCTCGGCCGCCGTTTTTATTAAAGAGGGTTAATGACATGAAGATTGGCGTATTAGTCGCCTGGGGCTGCCATAACAAAACACCACAGGCTATGTGGCTTAAAGAGAAATTTATTTTCTCAATGTTAGAGGCCAGAGTCCCAGATCAAGGTCTGGCAGGACTGGTTCCCGATGAGGGCTCCCCTCCTGGCTCACAAAGAGCCACCGTCTCACTGTGTCTCTGAAGGGACTTTCCTTGGTGCACATGGAAGGTGTCTCTTCCTCTTCTTATAAGAACAATGCCAACTGTTGGGGTCAGAGCCTCACCCTTATGATCTCATCTAACCACAATGTCTGTAAAAGCACCATTTCTAAATATAGTCACACGGAGGGTTAGGGCCTCAACATATAAACCTGGGGGGGACACAACTTAGTCATAACAATGGGGATCTCACACAGGCTAGTAACATGGAATGAGATCGAATAGTTCCAGGAAAGATATCCCCAGATAAAGATCAAAAAAGAGGAGTCGGATGTATCTGTTTCTCCTAGAACCTCAAAATATCACCATTCAAGATCATGATCAAGAGGGAAAGAAAATAAAAGTCAGATAACGTAAGAAGAAAGTGCAGGAGCCAGAGCCGAAGCAAAGGGTAGGCTAACGCATGAAGAAACCGAAGATGCGGCAGACTCGGACAGCAAAATAGTAAGACGTGAAACTAAAAAAAAAAAAATCCTCTAAGAAACACAGATTTGAGGAACATAATGACAAAGACCATTCTTCTCAAAGAGGAAGGGAGTGACTAAATTCATATGAAAATGGTGAGGACAGATACAAATGCAAAGAAAGAAGAAGGTCATCAAGAGGCAGAAGTCACTCAAGATCTAAGTCATTAAAGGCATCATCATAGTAGAAGTCGGGGGTGGAAATATCTTGATCCAGGAACAGAAAGAGAAGTCAGAGAGGAAGAACCATGATCCGGAAGCAGGGAAGAACACTGCAGATCAGATCTAGCCCCTGCTGAGGACCAAGACACGGGTAGAAGCCGGAGCAGCATAGGAGGAAACATCAAGACAGAAAGAAGAAAACAGAAAAACCAAGAAAAGTCAGCAAAAGTTTAAGCCAGACTCCTACTGTACGTCTCTTGAGGCAGAAATAGCAGTGGATGCACAAAAAGCTTTAGCCAGAGGACGGAAAAGGCAGAGGTTGGAAATGACAACAACAGCAAGAAGAGGAAATAGCTAAAAAACAAAAACAGGAAGTAGCCGCAGTTGCTCAAGATTCTGTTCTGTGTTGCTGCCCTGTTGGCAAGGACAGTAAAGCTTCCCTTCATCCACGGCAGGTACGTTCCATGAGCCTGTGGATGCCTGAAACCATGGACAGTAACCAACTCTACATACGCCACGCTTTTTCCCATACACACCTATTTATGATAGTTTACTTTGTTGATTAGCCCCTCTAAGAGATTAATACAGTAGAACAATCAGGATATATTGTAATAAAAGTTAGATAAATGTGGTCCTTCTCTCTCTCTTATTGTCCTGTATTCACCCTTCTGAGGATGCGAGATGACACAGTGCCTACACAAGGAGAGGAAGGGAGGTGAACGCGTAGGCACCGGGACCAGCGTTCAGCTGCTACTGACCTGACGGTAAGTCAGGAGAAGGATCATCTGCTTCTGGATTGCGGCTGACCCAGGTAAGCGAGACCAGGGAAACGAAGCTGTGCATAAAAGGGGGGCTACCCTGAGTCCTCACACAGCTATGGCTCAAGTATGAGCCCCAACTAACACTCTGGCAGAGATCAGAATCGCCTTCTCTAGCTATTACAACCTAGCAGTTGTCAACCCAGTGAAACCGGCTGAACAAGAGAAAGGAAGACACCTCAGCAAGACAAAAAAGAAGGGACAAATCCCAGCCTACTTAAATATGGAATAAACTGAATTTTGAAAACAAGGACCAAAATGTCAAGCTTAGCAAATTAAGCAATATTACGAGTGAAGATGAGGCTGGATACAGCTCAGCTGATGAAGAAAGCTCCAAGACTTTAAGCAATGGGAAGGACGGTAGACTCTAGAAACCAAGGCTTAGGGGTGCTGCCCACCCCTCACCACTTCCTGCACAGTCAAAAATCCACCTATAACTTGACTCCCCCAAAATGTAACTACTAATAGCTACTATCAGGAGCGCCTGGGTGGCTCAGTCGGTTAAGCGTCCGACTTCGGCTCAGGTCGTGATCTCATGGTTCATGGGTTCGAGCCCCGTGTCGGGCTCTGTGCTGACAGCTCAGAACCTGGAGCCTGCTTCGGATTCTGTGTCTCCTTCTCTCTCTGCCCCATCCCCACTTGTGCTCTGTCTCCCTCTGTCTCAAAAATAAATGAACATTAAAAAAAATTTTTTTTAACGTTTGTTTTTTTTTTTATTATTATTTATTTTTGAGACAGAGAGAGACAGAGCATGAACGGGGGAGGGGCAGAGAGAGAGGGAGACACAGAATCGGAAGCAGGCTCCAGGCTCTGAGCCATCAGCCCAGAGCCCAACGTGGGGCTTAAACTCACGGACCATGAGATCGTGACCTGAGCCAAAGTCGGACGCTTAACCGACTGAGCCACCCAGACGCCCCCCCAAAAAATTTTTTTTCTAATAGCTACTACTAGTAGCTGGAAGACTTACCAATAGACAGTCAGCTGACACATGCTTTGTATGTTATATGAATTATACACTGCATTGTTATAACAAAGAAAGCTAGAGAAAAAAATGTCATTAAGAAAATCATAAGGGGAGGGGCACTTGGGTGGCTCAGTCGGTTGGGCATCCGACTTGGGCTCAGGTCACGGACTCACAGTCCGTGAGTTCGAGCCCCACATCAGGCTCTGTGCTGACAGCTCAGAGCCTGAAGCCTGCTTAGGATTCTGTGTCTCCCTCTCTCTCTGTCTCTCCCCCATTTGCACTCTGCCTCTCTCTCTCTCAAAAATAAATAAACATTAAAAAAATTTTTTAAGGGGGCGCCTGGGTGGCGCAGTCAGTTAAGCGTCCGACTTCAGCCAGGTCACGATCTCGCGGTCCGTGAGTTCGAGCCCCGCGTCAGGCTCTGGGCTGATGGCTCAGAGCCTGGAGCCTGTTTCCGATTCTGTGTCTCCCTCTCTCTCTGACCCTCCCCCGTTCATGCTCTGTCTCTCTCTGTCCCAAAAATAAATAAACGTTGAAAAAAAAAATTTAAAAAAAAAATTTTTTTTAAGAAAAAAAAAAAAAAATCTTAAGGGGGCACCGGGGTGGCCCAGCTGGATGAGCATCAGACTCTTGATTCTGGCTCAGGTCATGATCTCACAGTTCATGGGATCGAGCCCTGTGTTGGGCTCCACGCTGAGCGTGGAACCTCCTTGGGATTCTCTCTCTGCTCCTCCTCTGCTCTCACTCTCTCTCTCAAAAAAAAAAAAAAAAAAAAAAAAGTAAGGAAAATACATTTACGGTACTGTACTATATTTATTGAAAAAAACCCATGTATAAGTGGACTGGCACAGTTTAAGGGTCAACTGTATTTGGAAATCTAGATGTTCAGTATGAAATGGCAAGATCATAAACCCACTCATAAAGAGGAATGGGGCTGAGTTTCACATCTTCAATGCAAGGAATGGATTCAGTTTGAAAAAGATCACACTTTTACAGTGTGGGACTTAACAGACTTCTTGTTTGGATTTCAGGTCCTTGTTCACCAAAGAGCATTCTAGCTTGCGTGGGTATCACATTGATTTTAATTTAATGAAAAATACAATTCTCACTAATAAAAGAATGGCAATTATGTGATGCAATAAGAGGTGATTACAGTGGTAATCATTTTGCAATATGTAAGTGTATCAAATGAATAGACTGTACACCTTTGTTTTTTTTTTAATTTTTTTTTTCAACGTTTATTTTATTTTTGGGACAGAGAGAGACAGAGCATGAACGGGGGAGGGGCAGAGAGAGGGGGAGACACAGAATCTGAAACAGGCTCCAGGCTCTGAGCCATCAGCCCAGAGCCCGACGCGGGGCTCGAACTCACGGACCGCAAGATCGTGACCTGGCTGAAGTCGGACGCTTAACCGACTGCGCCACCCAGGCGCCCCGAATAGACTGTACACCTTAAACAATGCTACATGTCAATTATACCTCAATAAAGCTGGGAGGAAGAGAAAAAAACATCAATTTTGGTAAATATCAAATCAGTGATACTGGTGTTAATCTTGTAATCAGGCTAAATCTTCCATTAAACTCAACAGGACAGTAATTTTTAGTTCATGAATTCTACTTTTCAAATATATAAATGCTGCAGGTGGGATAAAATATCAGACAAGGATTTTCTGTGTCATTTTGTGTATCTTTGTAGTTAACTTTTTACAGTTATTTTCACCTCTTGAAACATGAAAGAAATGTTATGCAGATATTCTTTAGACAATCTGGCCATTTGCTACAAAATCCAGCACATAAATAAATGTTAAAAAAAAAAATTAAAAAAAAAATCCAGCACAAATAAGCTGGGTGGTAATAATGATAAAAATGGTTTTCTCAGTAGAATAAATATTGTTAAAGTAGCCATACTACCCAAAGTAATCTACACATTTAATGCAATCCCTATCAAACACCAACAGCATTTTTCACAGAAGTAGAACAAATAATCCTAAAATTCATACAGAACCACAAAAGATCCCAAATGGCACAGCAATCTTGAGAAAGAAGAAATCCAGAGGTATCACATACAATCTCAGATTTCAAGAAATACTTCAAAGCTATAGTAATCAAACTCTATCATACTGGCACAAAAACATACACACAGGTCAAGAGAAAATAGAATAAAGAGCCCAGAAATAAACCCATGATTATATGATCACTCAATCTTCAGCAAAGAAGGCAAGAATATACGACGGGAGAAAGTCTCTTCAAGAAATGGCGCTGGGAAAACTGGAAGCCACATGCAAAAGAATGAACCTGGACCACTTTCTTACATCATACACAAAAATAAACTCAAGGGGCGCCTGGGTGGCACAGTCGGTTAAGTGGCCGACTTCAGCCAGGTCACGATCTCGTGGTCCGGGAGTTCGAGCCCTGCATCAGGCTCTGGGCTGATGGCTCAGAGCCTGGAGCCTGTTTCCGATTCTGTGTCTCCCTCTCTCTCTGCCCCTCCTCCGTTCAGGCTCTGTCTCTCTCTGTCCCAAAAATAAATAAACATTGAAAAAAAAAAAATAAAATAAAATAAATAAAAAATAAACTCAAAATGGATTAAAGACCTAAACGTGAGACTTAAAACCATAAAAATCTTAGAAGAGCGCACAGGCATTCATTTCTCTGACATCAGTCATAGCAACGTTTTTCTAGAGATGTCTCCTGAGGCAAGGGAAACAAAGGCAAGTATGAACTACTGGCACAACATCACAATAAAAAGCTCCTGCACAGCAAAAGAAATAATCAACAAAATCAAAAGATAACCTACTGAATGGGAGAAGATATTTGCAAATGACATTCAATAAAGGGTTAGTATCCAAAAAATATAAGGAATTTACACAACACCAAAAAAAACACAAATAATTCCATTTAAAAATGGGCAGAAGACATGAACAGTTCTCCAATGAAGACACACAGATGACCAACAGACACATGAAAAGATGCTCAACATCACTCACCATCAAGGAAATGCAAATCAAAACCACACTGAGATATCACCTCACACCTGTCAGAAGAGCTAAAATCAAAACCACAAGAAACAAGTGTTGGTGAGGATGCGGAGAAAAAGGAATCCTTGTGCACCACTGGTGGGAATGCGAAATGGTGCACCCACTATGGAAGACAGTATGGAGGTTCCTCAAAAAATTGAAAATAGAATTACCACATGACCCAGTAATTCCACTACTATTTACCCAAATAATATTTAAAAAACCTAATTCAGGGCACCTGGGTGGCTCAGTCGGTTGACCATCCGACCTCGGCTCAGGTCATGATCTCACAGTCTGTGAGTTTGAGCCCCACGTCGGGCTCTGTGCTGACAGCTCAGAGCTTGGAACCTGCTTCAGATTCTGTGTCTCCCTCTCTCTGACCCTCCCCCGTTGATGCTCTGTCCCTCTCTGTCTCAAAAATAAACATTTAAAAAAAAAAACCAACCTAATTCAAAAAGATACACGTACCTCTCTGTGTTTACTGCAGCATTATTTACAATAACCAAAGTGTGGAAGGAACCAAAGTGTCCACTGATAGATGAATGGATACAATACAGAAGATGTGGTACGTATATACAATGGAATATTATTCAGCCATAAAAAAGAATGAGATCTTGCCATTTGCAACCACATGGACAGATCTAGAGGGTATAATGTGATGTGACATAAGTCAGTTGGAGAAAGACAAATACCATATGATTTCACTCACTCATGTGGAATTTAAAAAACTAAACAAATGAACAAACAAAAAAAGAAAACAAAAAAGACTCATAAGTACAGAGAACAAACAGGTGGGTCCCAGAGGGAAGGGGATGGGTGAAATAGGTAAAAGGGACTGAGAGTACACTTAGAGTGACAAGCACTGAGTATGTATAGAATTGTTGAATCACTGTATTGTACACCTGAAACTAATATAACGTTGTATGTTAATTATACTGTAAAGTCTTTAAAAATGGTTTAAAAAAAAAAAAGAATGGCTAAAGAATAAGAAGAGTTATCCTTATGTGTCATCAATCAAGGGTTTACTGAGTAAAAATACATATATATACACATATATATATGTATGTGTATATATAGTGTGTGTGTGTGTATGTATGTATCTATGAAGAGAAAATTTAAAAAGGTTTTCTCAAAAGAAAAAAAAGGAAATGCAATATTGGATAACATTTTTATACCTCGGAGCTATAAGGAAAAACATCAACAAACATAACTAAAGTTAAAAGAACCAAAAGAAAAAAAAGAACAATGGACTAGGAGAAAATATTTGCAATAAATACGATAGAAAAAGGATTTAATACCCTTGAAGTTAGGAAAAAAATGCAACACTTACCAATGAATAAAACAAATGGCCATTAGAAAAGCGGACAAATGATGTGGTCAGATATTTTCAAGTACAAACGACTGGTAAACACTAAAAGACATGCAGCTTCAGCAATACTCAAGAAAGCTTGGGAAGACAATGAATTTCTAGGTTCTCACCTATCAGACTGGCAAACGTTTGAGAATATTCTTAACATTGAAAGTTCATGACATGATGGTGAAACAGGCCTTCTGGGAGAAACCTATCACATTAAAAAGTGCACACCCTTTAATCAAAGCAACAATTCAAATGTTAAGAGCCTACCAAAGAAACTAACACATGGGCATACAGATGAATGTACAAGGGTGTGTGCTATTTAAAACAGTGAGAAACTGGGTACTGAATAAAATATTATGACATACCTGTATTACGGAAAAATCCTGCACTACTAAAAAGAATATATGACAAGGACAAAGCTGCAAGACTTATTATGAAGCGATAGAAATGCAAGTTACAGAAGCATGTAGTGTGACTATTCTTTATTTTTAAGAGTAAATGTATATGACGTGTATATATATGCATGCATTATTACCATTTAAAATTTATTTAGTGCTAGCAGGGGAGGGGCAGAGAGAGAAGGAGAGAGAGAATCCCAAGCAGGCTCTGCATTGTTAGCGCAGAGCCCAAACTAATGAACTGTGACATCATGACCTAAGCCGAAATCGAGACTGACACATATGTGACTGAGACGCCCACAGGGGCCCCTGTATATCCATGCATTTAAAGACTTTATAGCGGCTGCCTCTAGGAAGGGGAGTGGTGTTTGAGTGAGGGGGTATGAATGCTAAGGGAAGGACTTCTCTGTTCTCCGTTAATAAACTTGTTGTCTGAATCTTTTATAAAAGAAAGAATATGTTCACGTACTACTTGTATAATTTTAAAAACCCAAAACGAAGTAATATATTTGAAATTCCAGAAATAGGCCTAAATGTATATAGACAGTTAAGTTTAAACAATGGGAGGCCGTATAATTTGGAGAAACTAGATAACGATATGGAAAAAAAGTAACTTGGTTCTGTACCTCAACATATACTGAAATAAATCTTTGTTCTAAAAGGCTTAAAAATGCATTTATTTTTTTAATTGAAAACAACTGAGATAGGAAGATAAACTTATAACTAGTGAAAAAGTAGAGGAGATAAGCACAGAGTTTTAGTGGAGAGTGAACAGTGTCAATCACAAATTGAGAATTAAAGGGAATGTTGTGTAAGAAATATTTGTGAACATAATGACGTATAAAAGCTTGATATCTTAAAATTTCAGAATAAACCATAAGATATTAGGACCTTCTTTGAAAAAAAAAAACTTTAAGATCTGAAAGAAGAATGAAGAAGTGGAAAGAAATGCTATTTTTTTTAAAGGTTTTTTTTTTTTTTTTTTTTAATGTTTATTTATTTTTGAGACAGAGAGAGACAGAGCATGAATGGGAGAGGGTGAGAGAGAGAGGGAGACACAGAATCTGAAGCAGGCTCCAGGCTCTGAGCTGTCAGCACAGAGCCCGACGCGGGGCTCGAACTCACGGACCGTGAGATCATAACCTGGGCCAAAGTCGGACGCTTAACCGGCTGAGCCACCCAGGCGCCCCAAGAAATGCTATTTTTAATACATTTCTAAGTACAAATCCAACAGAGACTTTTGGGACCTTTACAAATTATTCAAGAATGTATCCAGATGAACAAATGGTCATAAGTATCAGTGAATATATTGAAAGAGAACTGCACCCAAGGGGGATATTAAGTCTTATTAAGTATATGAACTTATATTAACGAAAATAAATAAAACAGGGTGAAACTCATGCAGAAAGAGAAACACAACTTAGTCGAACAAACAATGAGTAAAAACTAAATCTCACTATGTATTATAAAGTTTATTCAACCAATGTTTAGTGACTGATTACTATGTGCTAGACACCTACCACTCTACTCCGGGGCTACCTTGGTCAATAAGTCACATTCTCGGCTGGTTTATGTTCTGAGTGTGGGAAGAACGAGGCACATAAGCATGATCTTTTTCACCATCATAAGCGCTCTGAAGGAAATGAGCAGGATGGTGTGATGGGGGTTACTTCAGATAGGCCGTCATGAAGGTCTCAGGATCTTGGACCGAGTCACGAACGTTAAAGAAGCGAGTCATTTGAAGAGCTATAGAGGAAAGGGATTTGGGCAAGAGTGTTCTAGTGGACAGAGCAAGTGCAAAGGCCCTGAAGCAAAACTGCACTGTGTCTGAGAACAGAAAGAAGACTGAAATGGCTAGAGTAGTGTGAAGGTGAAAGTGAGTATGATGAGGTCAGACAGAGAAGGACAAAGGAGCCAGATCACGTCAGGCCTTGTAGGCTGATAGGGAGTTTGAATTTTACTCTAAACACATTATACATTAAGGTTTCTTCAACAAAGGGAGGTAAAATGGATAGTTTACATTGAATAATTCAGAAAAAAATGTTAGTTTTAAAATAAACTAAAAAATATACAGAGAATTACTTTTGATAAGAGAAATCATTTGTGTGCTAAGATGAAAATGATGTCAATTATAATCGTGAGAGGTCATCTAATATAATATGCATCCTGATGCTGCAGTCATTAAAGTGTGAAAAAAATGTGCATCTTAGAACATATGTAATATAATACCATAAACCAGGTTCTAGACTTTACTGGACAAGTGGTTCAATTATGTTATAATAGGTGTATATGAAAAGAACAATGGAAATCTACACATGGAAAAAGTAGGCAGGATTATTAAAAATAAAAATTCAGACATCTGTGAGGCAGCACTCTACCTCAGAGTAGAAATTAAAAATGACACATTTCAATGTTAGAGGTAGGAAGACACATGAACTCAAATACTCCTGGAGACATTATAAATTAATATAGCTTTTCCGTATATCCACCTAGCAACATGCATTATAATTAGAAATATTAGTACCTTTGACTCAGGAATTCTGTTTTCTGTCTATTCTGTAAATTGGCCCAACAGTCTGCATAAAGACACGCAGTAGTCTTGTCTGTGTTAATTAAAAAAAAAAAAAAAAAAAAAATGGAGACCATCTAATCTCTCTCCTACTCCCCTACGGCCGGATGGGCTAAGGACACTCAAATTGCCCCCAACTGAAACGTTCTGCTTTGACTCACTCCTGGAAAAGAGAGGTAGGTCGGGACACGCTGAGAAACAGAAAACTGGCGTGGTCGATTCCTCCTCACCACGTTTCCGCTGGAATGCCAAAGCCAGGTGCCCCGCCTACGGCGAGGTCTGTTTCTCCAGATTCCCTCACACGCCTTGCCCTCGGGTGTCCCCAGAAGGAGCTCATGGACATTCTCAGGGATCCCGAAGCCAGACCGTGACCCAGACACTCTGCTCAGCTGACCTTCTCTCGGAGGCCTGCACGGAGAAGTGGCCAAGTGACACTAGCCTCCCACAGCCGTCTGTGCTTGCCACTCAGATTTTCCAAACTAAGACAAACAGCAGTTAGGGAATATACATCACATGGTAAAGCTGTGAAGAGAAGCAAAGGGGTGAGCAACTCAAATGCCGGAGGAAGGATGCCACGGATGAGGGGATGGAAGCGAGGAACTGCACGCACAAGCTTGAGGGCACTAGGAGTGCACTGTTTCTTAATCTGGGTGACAGTTTCATTTTACTGGCCTTTTTTAGATTTATCAGCACGGTTAGCGTTATTTTTTTGTATATACATGTTTCACAATAAAAATAATTTTAGGGTCACCTGAGTGGCTCAGTCGGTTGAGCCTCCAACTCTGGCTCAGGTCATGATCTCACGGTTCGCGGGCTCGAGCCCCGCATCGGGCTCTGTGCGGACAGCTCAGAGCCTGGAGCCTGCTTCGGATTCTGTGTCTCCCTCTCTCCCTGCCCCTCCCCTGCTTGTGCTCTGTCTCTCTCTCTCTCAAAAATAAACATTAAAAAAAAATTTTTTTTTAATAATTTTAAAAACAATAATCTTACAGGGATTCTGATTGGGTTTTCAGTAAATGGATAATCTGGAAGTAAGGGACATCGTAGTAAGTTTTCTCAACAGGCAAAGGGTGTGTTTAATTCATCTATTTTGCTCTTTTTTCATATTTTTGGTAGATTTTGAGAGTTTTCTTCATATACATCTTACACGTTTTACGTTTATTTCTTGATATCTTCTGGACCTTTTTGCTTTTGTTGAGTGGGCCCCTTGAAATATTTCCTTATTACTGCTAAGGAAAAGCTATTGATTTTTATATGTTAAACTTGTCCCCATAATGAACCCTATTAATAGCTCTAATGGTTTACCAGTTGATTGTTTCAGATTTCCTAGGTAGGTAATAATTTCATCTGTAATCATTATATATTCTGAAGCCTAGCAAAGCCAATCCCCAATTGCTGACCTCTTTCCCTCAAAACGTACTTTTACATTGCTTGGCCATTCCTTTTTCCTGATAAATTTTCCCTTCACCAAAAGTTCTGTAAGATTTTCTGATGCAATTACACTTGGTTTCCCATTTAATTTATTGATTACTATTATTACCTTTGCTTGACTTTTCCCAACAAGCAGAGGACTTGTAGCTCCATTTATTTTAAGTATTCTTTTATGTCTTTCCTTTAATATTTTATAATTTTATTGGAATTAATGTTAAGTATTCCACACTAAATTAATTTCCAAACACTCAATATCCTTTATCACTATTGTGAGGGTTTTTTTTTTTTTTGAAATTAAGGTTTTTCTACCTGTTTTCACAGAAAAAAAACTTCAATTTTGATCAATTTCTCTCATATTCTGCCATTTTGCCTGTATCATTCATTACTTGGTATAATTTTTGCTGGTTTTTTTTTAAAGGTTTTCTAGGTATATAATCGGGCCATGTTATAGTGACAACTCATCTCTCTTCCTTTACCATGTTACTTGTTCACTTCCTTTTTTATAACTCATTACAAATGTTTGTTCAAATTAGCGTAAATAGTAAGAGATATCCTTGTTTTCATGAATGCCTACAGATTTCTCTCCTGAGAAAACACTGGTCCTTGGTTTTAAAACTAAAATTTGTTGGGGCGCCTGGGTGGCGCAGTCGGTTAAGCGTCCGACTTCAGCCAGGTCACGATCTCGCGGTCCGTGAGTTCGAGCCCCGCGTCGGGCTCTGGGCTGATGGCTCGGAGCCTGGAGCCTGTTTCCGATGCTGTGTCTCCCTCTCTCTCTGCCCCTCCCCCGTTCATGCTCTGTCTCTCTCTGTCCCAAAAATAAATAAACGTTGAAAAAAAAAATTTTTTTTTTTAAAATAAAACTAAAATTTGCTGGGGTGCTTGGCTGCCTCAGTTGGTACAGCGCGTGACTCTTGATCTTGAGATAAGTTCAAGCCCTACACTGGGTGCAGAGTTTACTTTATTAAATGAATGAATGAATGAATGAATGAATAAATAAATAAATAAATAAATAAATAAATAAATAAAATCTTGGGGCGCCTGGGTGGCTCTATTGGTTAGGCGTCCGATGTCAGCTCAGGTCATGATCTCACAGTTTGTGAGTTCAAGCCCCACATCAGGCTCTGCGCTGACAGCTCAGAGCCTGGAGCCTGCTTTGGATTCTGTCTCCTTCTCTCTCTGCCCTTCCCCACTTGTGCTCTGTCTCTCAAAAATAAATAAATGTAAACAATAAAATAAAAATAAGTTAATTAAGAAAATAAAATAAATTAATAAAACCTTGAAAAAAAACCCCTAAAATTTGCTTCTTCTAGAAAAATAAACTAGGTACTGGAGAAAAGAAGAAAAATGCTTTTCACTATATATTCTTGGTTCACCTTTTTTTTTTTTAATTTTAATTTTTTTTTTTTTTTTTAATTTTTTTTTCAACGTTTTTTATTTTATTTTTGGGACAGAGAGAAACAGAGCATGAACGGGGGAGGGGCAGAGAGAGAGAGGGAGACACAGCATCGTAAACAGGCTCCAGGCTCCGAGCCATCAGCCCAGAGCCCGACGCGGGGCTCGAACTCACGGACCGCGAGATCGTGACCTGGCTGAAGTCGGACGCTTAACCGACTGCGCCACCCAGGCGCCCCTCTTGGTTCACCTTTTGAATCCGGAACCATGTAAACGTGGTTTATTTCCTCAACAACAAATAGTTTATGATAAATAAATAAACATGCACTACATAATCAAATAATAATGTTTCTTTCAATTCAAGAGCATTTCGGTGCATTTCGGTGGGGCGCCTGGGTGGCTCAGTCGGTCGAGCGTCTGACTTCGGCTCAGGTCATGATCTCACGGTCTGTGAGTTTGAGCCCCGCGTCGGGCTCCGTGCTGACAGCTCAGAGCCCAGAGCCTGTTTCAGATTCTGTGTCTCCCTCTCTCTGACCCTCCCCCGCTCATGCTCTGTCTCTTTCTGTCTCAAAAATAAATAAACCTTAAAAAAAATTAAAAAAAAAAAAAAAGAGCATTTCGGGAATATAATTTGGATAATCATTTCTCTCGGCATCTACTGATGCAACTCTATCAGTCTCCACTATGTTTCTTACTGCTGTAACAGACCCTAAGAACTAGTATACTGTAAATCAACACACACACACACACACAAACACACACACACAAGCCAAAACATAAAACAAGCACCCTAGAGCCAACCAAGATTTAAGGCCACAATGCTTTTTTTTTTTTTTAATGTTTACTTATTTTTGAGAGACAGAATGTGAGTGGGGAGGGGCAGAGAGAGAGCAAGACACAGAATTGGAGGCAGGCTCCAGGCTCCGAGCTGTCAGAACATAGCCCCATGTGGGGCTGAAACTCACAAGCTGTGAGATCATGACCTTAGCTCAAGTCGGACGCTCAACTGAGCCACCCAGGCACCACAAGGCCACAATGCTTGTTAATGGGACAGAAAGAAACAAAAGCCAGGTCTGGTGACTCCTTGCTACAAGTGATTATTGGCTCAGGTTTTCTTTAGTAATTTTGTACCAAAACTAATATGCAATATTACTCAAAATATTTTTTTGCAAGGCTTTTGGATTACAAACCATTTCCACTGTAAAATCGCTTAAGTAGTATGATGTTTTTATTCTCGGTTTAAGAAATACCTTTTACAAGATAGAGGTTTTATTGTACTTCAACATTTAAAAAGAATTCTACCGAATCTATTAGGGAGACAGTTTTGTTTTTGTTTTACTTTTAAATGTTTATTTATTGAGAGAGAGACAGAAGCAGAGCATGAGCAGGGGAGGGGCAGAGAGGAAGACAAAGAATTTGAAGCAGGCTCCAGACTCTGAGCTGTCCACACACAGCCTAATGCGGGCCTCGAACCCACGAACTATGAGATCATGACCTGAGCTGAAGCTGGATGCTTAACCAACTGAGCCACCCAGGTGCCCCATACTTTTTAAAGTTTATTTATTTTGAGAGAGTAAGTGATTGCACGCGCACGCAAGCGGGTAGGGGCAGAGAGACGGAGAGAGACAGAATCCCAAGCAGGCTTTGCACTGTCAGTGCAGAGCTCGACTCAGGGCTCGAATCCACAAACCACAAGACCATGACCCGAGCTGAAACCAAGAGTCGGCCACTTAACTGACTGAGCCACCCAGCCGTCCCAGGAGTCAGTTCTTTTTTACACCTCTCATTTCATCCTGATGCTGGATTAAGAGCCTTGTTGTTGATCTCATTTGGTATTCATGTTCTGACGTCAGCTATTTCAAATACCTTAGTAATACAACTATGCAGATCATCCTCTAAAAACATGTTGTTTTCTGACTTTTATCCTCAAAAATTTGGCCAACTATTTGTTGATTTTATGGTCTTTTCAAAGATCAAACCTATCATTTTCCTTTAGTTCCTATTATTTTCACCATTTTACTTATCGTCCCAAATCCAGTGCACACTATTTAATAAATGTCCATTACCTTATAAAGTTCATTTCTTTTTCTTGCTAATATAGATATTGAAGTACATCTCAATTTTAAAATATATTATCACATATTTCCTTTTTATTCTAACACACTTATATGTACATTTCTATCGCATTCTATACTTTAAAATACTATAAAATACATCGTCATAATTGAATCCTACAACCTGGTATTTCTACATTCAGATGGTAGGTCTGTGACTCAAATGCAGGTTCTATGATTCTAGATCTGGAGTTCTTTCTATTATACCACATTGACTCAATGTCCAATCTGACTCAGGTATTTTAAGAAACTTTTAAAAATTATCTGAGAGATTAGTCTTTTTTAGGTTATTTATACTGTTATGTACGACAAGCGAATAAAACGTATGAACTCTTAATCACCTTAAATCATTTTCTGAATGTAAAGTTTGTGTTTGTTTTTTTTTTTTTAATTTTTTTTTTCAACGTTTATTTATTTTTGGGACAGAGAGACAGAGCATGAATGGGGGAGGGGCAGAGAGAGAGGGAGACACAGAATCGGAAACAGGCTCCAGGCTCTGAGCCATCAGCCCAGAGCCCGACGCGGGGCTCGAACTCACGGACCGCGAGATCGTGACCTGGCTGAAGTCGGACGCTTAACCGACTGCGCCACCCAGGCGCCCCTAAAGTTTGTGTTTTTATAGCTAGAGAGTTTACTTTTCTGTTAGTTAGGTTTTAATGCAAGCTTCTACTTCAGTGCCTTCTACTTAAGTAACTTATTCGAGCCACTTAAAGGAAGCCTGCCTAGGGGCGCCTGGGTGGCGCAGTCGGTTAAGCGTCCGACTTCAGCCAGGTCACGATCTCGCGGTCCGTGGATTCGAGCCCCGCGTTGGGCTCTGGGCTGATGGCTCAGAGCCTGGAGCCTGTTTCCGATTCTGTGTCTCCCTCTCTCTCTGCCCCTCCCCCGTTCATGCTCTGTCTCTCTCTGTCCCAAAAATAAAAAATAAACATTGAAAAAAAAAAAAAAAAGAAAAAAGGAAGACTGCCTAAAATTTCACCTATAAAATGATGGAATTAGGGGTGCCTGGCTGGCTCAGTCAGTAGAGCATACGATTCTTAATCTCAGGGCTGTGAATTCGAGCCCCACATTGGGTGCAGGATTACTTAAAAAAAAAAAAAATCTAAAATGATAAAATTATACTAAATTAATGGTTCTCAAGCTAGGGTCCCTAGGCATCTCAGTTTCCATGAAGATAATGAAAAAGGATCTGTAGGCCATTTCTAACTTTTAAAAAGCCTAAAAAAATCATGTTGATCTATGTTAAGATTGCACAGACTAACTAAAACATCAAGCCTCTTTGTCTTAGGCTAGAATTACAAGTGAAAACAAAATGTATGAATTCTTAAGTATCATTTGGTTTGATAGCTGAAGAAAATTTCTAAATATAGTATGCCACTATAATTTATAATAAGAAAATATTTGCTATTCATGCCTATTTCTGGCACAGGGCTCCTAAGTGATAAAGGAATTTGGAATTTCCTAAGTGATAAAGGTGTCTTGTTTATGTTAATAAGGTAACTTCTGGAAAGCACCTAAAGATGGGGGCCGGTTGCCAGGAAAAACAACCATTAATCAGAGGATCAGAACTTTCAGTCCCACCCCAGATCTCCGGAAAACCCAACAGGACAGGGTTTGGGAGCTTCCAGGTTAATGGAGATGGGAGAGAGTGGCCTGACTGGAAAGGGCATAAAAGCTCCATGCCCTTTCCCCTTTCCTTGCCCTGCGCATCCTTTTACAGTAAGCTGGTAATCTAGTAAGTACAATGTTCTTCTAGAGAGTTCTATAAGCCCTTCTAGCAAATTAATCAAACCCAAGGAGGGTGTCATGGGAACCTCTGATCTACAGCCAGCCAGTCAGAAGCACAGGCGACAGACAACCTGGACTTGTGAGTGGTGTCGGGTCTGTCTATCTCCAGGTAGATGGCGTCAGAACGGAGTTAAATTTGTGGGACACCACAGAGAACTGAGCTAACTGCTAGGTGGTGTCGGGGAAAGAACAGACAAATTGGAATTGGGTGTCAGAATCGTACATGAAAACCAAGGGCAGGGAGGGAGCTGGGTAGAAACCAAGGAGTCCAAAAGTTCTAAGAGTTTTTACGGGTTGCTAGGAGCTTTCTTACAGTACCATATGGTGGACACCCAGCAACTCTTACCAGTGTCAATAAAGAGACTGACAACAAGACCTACAGGATGGTTACGCAAAAATCCAGGGCGAATTCTCTACTGGCTGCCATCATTAGCTGACTACACATACCTGGATGAGGTCCAAGATTCCAAGTTCGCTCTCGGATGAATCCACACAAAACACAAAGTACAGTGTAGCATAGTGCCGATAGATCAGTTTGTAGTCGGAGCCACCAATCAAACTGTGGAAAATGGGAAACATTTAAATGGCTGTATCCTAACTAAACACATCTCCAAGAAACCCTGTGTCAAAGAATGAGAACGGGCTCAACAGAAAGGGGAGGATGGGCCGAACAATAGGCCATTTCTCGCAGGGGACCAGCAACCAAGTTTGGCAGAGATGCCTAAAGCCACTTGACCTCACCTTTTCTTCTGCCATCTTCCCAGGAACCAAACCTCTAGATGAAGCACAACCAAGCAACAGCTTCCAAACGGAAGTGGGACTCTTCCTGGGCAGCTCAGGCACCCACCCGACACTTGAGGAAACAGCGATGAAGGCCACCCAATAGTAGACGTGTGGGCAGAAAACTGAAACCCATCGTTTACCTTCCACCTTCCAAGAAGTTACAGATGTTGTCATCTCGCTTGAGAACTAGATGGAAGGTCTCTCGGACAATCTGCTGTTGAATTTCTTCTGGCTGTGGAATAAAGTAAATAAAGTGATTCAGTGGGGAGGTCTGAAAAACTACATTCCATGGATGGGGATACACAGGGAGAGAAATGCTTCCAAGCAGGGAATTATCGGAACATTTGGTACCAGTTTTCAGAAAAAATAAAAAATGATGAGTAAAGAAAAAATAAAAGGGAAATCTATGGAAAAATAGATTAAGACTCAGTTACAGGAATTAAGATAGGGTATATTTACCTAGATGTCTAGTCACTAACCATTATTGTCCTGATAGGTAAGGTGATACTTCCTTATAGTTAACAACCAAGGAAAGGAGAATTGATAAACTCTCCTAAAAGATCAAAGAATAACTAGAAGAGCAGTCCTGGAATATTTTGTCTTCCCCTAGAAAACATCTATGCCAATGTCAATAGGTCTAACCCTTCAAGGAGGTCAAGATGTAATCATGTAATTTTGTTTTTAAAAACCGAACTTTCCATCTTTTGCACTGACAATACGGTATAATGGGGTGTTACTGAGGAAGACAGAAAAAATTCTATTTACAGATTAGAATTTGGAATAGAGTTATACTTTTTTTTTAACTACTATATACAAGAAAGCTCAACTGTATTAACATCTCTTGATAACTTACACTGATTTCTATTTATACAGAGGAGGTTCACAGTAAGTATGGTTTTAAAAAAGGATGATGATGGGGCGCCTGGGTGGCGCAGTCGGTTAAGCGTCCGACTTCAGCCAGGTCACGATCTCGCGGTCCGTGAGTTCGAGCCCCGCGTCGGGCTCTGGGCTGATGGCTCAGAGCCTGGAGCCTGTTTCCGATTCTGTGTCTCCCTCTCTCTCTGCCCCTCCCCCGTTCATGCTGTCTCTCTCTGTCCCAAAAATAAATAAACGTTGGAAAAAAAAATTAAAAAAAAATAAAAAAATAAAAAAAATAAAAATAAATAAAAAAGGATGATGGCAGGAAGAAACTAATCATTAAGACAAAAGTAATAAAAAGCTGTAGACCAGTGACCTGGGAATGTTATCAAAATACAGGTTCCAATTTAGTAGGTTTGGGTTAAGTCCTGAGACTGTATCTCATTCCAGGTGATACCAAAGCTGCTGGTTTGGAGATCACACTTTGAGTAGCAAAGCTTAAGAAAATCTTCAGACCGGACTTGCCCTTAGAGTCAGAAACTAGACTGAAATAACGTTAACGCCTTCTTTCTACAGCACTGAATTTGTTTGAAATCACCAGTTATTTTAAAAGAAAGAGAACCAAACAAGAAGATGTCATTGTGAAATTACTTTTCAGAACTTTGGCTCAACATGGACATACAGTGGCCCTCTGTTATTTACTGAATGAATGAAGACTAGTCACTATAAGTCTGAGTACGCCAGGATGCTGTAAAGGATTAACTCTGCGTACTTGGAAACAGAAAACATGCTAAGCATCAGTACTTTTTTAAACTGACCAAAACAGCTTTCAAACCAAACAAAGCCTTTTACCTGACCCTAGGTGGAAATGGCCACAGAGGGAAAGTGGTATGAAACAGTAAAGCTAACTAATTTCTGATTTCAACAAAAAGACGGACTACCACTTGCTTCCAAGCCTCAAGTACTTTAACAGTCCCGCATATCTTTTAGTACTCTGCAGTTTTCAAGGTCAATTTTCACTCATGGGCTAACGTGGTTCTCATAAAACTCCTATGTTCTCTAAAAGTTTACAAAAGGTGAATAAGAACACGCAAAGATGTTCATTAGAGGAATGGAAAATTAAAACCACAGTGAGAACCCACTTTATACCCATTATAGTATTTTTATTCAAAAAGATAATAACCAATGTTGATAGAGAGGTGAACAAATTGGAACTCCTATACATTGCTGATGGGAATGTAAATTGGTGCAGCCACTGTGGAAAACAGTTTGCCAATTCCTCCAAAGGTTCACCATAAAGTTACCTTATGACCCAGCAATTCTACTCCTAGATTTATAACCAGGAGAAATGAAAACATGTGCACAGAAACACTTGTACATGAATGTTGATGGCAGCATTCTTCACAAGAGCCACAGGTAGAAACATCAGCTGATGGACAATCAAAATGTGGTATATCCATACAATGGAATTCAACTTGGCAATAAAGATGAAGCATGAATACATGCCACAAGTGAGATTAACCTTAAAAACATACTAAGTGAAAGAGGCCACATATTGAATACCATTTATATCAAATGTCCAGAATAGGCAAATTGGGAGAAGCAGAAAGTAGACTAGTGGTCGCCTAGGGCTAAAGGAGCTGAAGAAGAAATTGGGAACAAGTGCTAATGGGTAGTGGTTTCTTTTTGCGGAAATGGAAATGTTCCAAAATTGACGGTGGGGATGGTTCCACAACTTTGCAAATGTACTAAAATCCACTGAACTGTATGCTTTAAATAGGTGAATGCATACACAAATGCAAATACAAACTAAATGGTTGTAGTGAATGATCGTATTTTTATCTGGAAATAATTATTAAATGTAATCTAGCTTAAAAATTCTATGAAAGGGTAAAATTATTTTGTTCATTCCTATTTGACACACACACACACACACACACACACACAAAGGGAAGTAACACAGGATCAATAGACACAGGGGTTAAAAAAAAAAAAAAAAAAAGGTGAGCTGAGGCCCGAACAGGAGTTTTCTGATTTTTAACCCTCTTGCGTTTCACCGATAATGTATGTAACATTTCTGAAACCTCGCCGCGAAGAAATAAAACGCTGGAGGTCAGGAGACAAAGAATGTTGTTTGTTTTCCCAGAGGAGTTTTTGGGGAAACTCAAATTTCCGTGATCGTTTATGGAGCCCTCACGCGGCAGCCTTTATAATTTCTCACCCTTTCCCACTTGGAAGCTGACTTTCTTCAACTCTACAGAAGGAAGGGTATCCAGTCCCTGGGCAGTATCCACCCAGCACTGAAGCAAAATAATCCCAAGAAAGCACGTTTCCAGATCTTTGGGCTAAAGCAAAAACTTTAATAAGCTGCATATTTCTTCCTACTCGTACGACCAACAAGATTAAAGGGGCTTAGATGGGTGAAGTTTTCAATGGGGCACACACCCCCCCCCCCAACCGTCCTTTAGAGAGCCCCGAGACGCAAGGAGAAATGTCACTAAACGACAGAGAGATGCAGGGGTCCAGGAAAGGTTGAGCGGGGGTGGGACGTGAGGCCCGACGCCGACCCCGGTCCCGCAAGGAGGGTGACGGGTGCGAGGGTCACGCCCGGTGCGGGAGCCCGAGGTGGGGAGACTGCAGGTGGGGCCGGAGGGAGGGAGGGGGGCGCGGACGCTCTGCAGGGACGTGACGAGGCTGGGCCGCACTCACGAAACGCTGGTAGAAGCGGACCAGCCGCGGCTTCCCGTGGTTGTTGAAAACCAGAATCGCTTGAATCATCTTTGCCGGCCACGTTCCTTTCAGCGCCGGCGGCCTCCACAAAGCACCTACTTCCGCCACAACACGGCCACTTCCGCTTGGTGCGCTGCTGAGCGCGGCCGGCGGAAACGTGCCCCGGCGCCCAAGGGGCCCGGCCGCGAAGAGTCCGGCTTCCCGGCACCCCCAGGAGAAAGCGCCAGGGTGGGCTAGCGGGGAGGGGGCGGGGGGCGGGCCGCTGAGGACCCCGAGGCTGGGCAGCGTCGTCACCTCGGCTGGCACCGGTTTGCCAGTCAGGGGCTGGCCAGGGCGCGAACCCGGATCTCTTGCCGTTCGGCCGGCCGGACCGCTTGCTGCAGAATCTCGGGCGGAGCACGTCGGGAAAGCAGATCCCGAAGCCGAAGTCCCTGACAGCAGCCGCGCTCCCAGGCGACTGGGCGGCGGGGGGGCTCCCTGTTTCCCCGTCTCCCCTTCTCCCTGTCCACGCGAAACGCGCAGTCCTGCCTCTCCCTTAACACTTGCAGAACGGTTCGCAGCGTGGAGATACCAGCCTAGTTAGCCGTTGCCCGCTTAGGGAACGTGAAGTTCATTTTTGATTTTCAGTACTATATACATAACAACGCTGCAGGCAATATTAATGCCTGCTGGTGCAAAAGGGCCGTTTCTCCACGGTAGGTAGCGAGGGGTGGAATTAAGGAATCTTCAGCGCAAATCCATGTGACGATCCCAAATTTGTAGATTTCCTTTCTTCTTTTAATGACTTGGGGTGAGGTGGAGCACGTCCCTTGTTGCAGCTATAGAGCTGCGAATCGGAAGTACCTGTCCAGAGGACTGTTCCGCAGTGGGGAGCAAAAACCTTTACGATATGTAGAACATGAGGCCCAGCACTTACAGTTTTGGAATTTATAATAAAAGGATTGTGGGATGTGTGAAAAGCCTCAAGAATGTACATCTCAGCAGTGTTAACTGCAGGGAAAAATGGGACATACACTAATCATTCAAACGAGACGATCCTTAAATGCATTGTTCTATCTGCACATGAGGAATATTAAATGGCCATTAAAAATAATGTGAGGGGCGCCTGGGTGGCCAAGTCATTTAAACCTCTGACTCTTGGTGTCTGCTTGGGTCATGATCTCAGTTTGTGGGTTCGAGCCCGGTGTCCGGCTCCGCGCTGAGTGTGGAACCTGCTTGGGATTCTCTCTCCCTCTCGCTGCCCCACCCCTGCTCATGCTGTCTCCGTCTCTCTCAAAATAAATAAACTTAAAAAATAATAATGTTGTGAAAGGTTTATGGGATAGATAAATGTTCATGACATATCTAAGTGAAAAGATCACACAAAGTATGTACATGGATACCCCGCTTTGTAAAAGACTGTAAGTAGATACACTAAAATAGAAATAATAATTGTGTCTCATGGAATGGCAGCATCACAAAGGATTCTGCACGGGCCACAGTAACAACACTGCCCTGGTTAGAACCCTAGCTCTGTTGACCACCTGGGCCCCTCCGGCAAGTGTCTTCATCTGTAGAACAGGCGTGGTATCAGTTTCGTTTACTGTAATACTAGACTTTTTTCTACTTGGAAAAAAAAAAACTATTCTCCTTAGACGGTTATAAACACAAAATTAGTTACTGTTTGTCACCACGTGGAGCATGGCATGTAACTGAGTTACTACACAAGCAATTTCAAAAATGGTGGTGAAATTGTATGTTTTTCATTTTTTGAATTTTCTAAAATACAAGAGTCTTACTCTTGTAGCCAGATTTTTTTTTTAACTTAAACCCAAAGGCAGTCAATGCGCACTGAAACTTGACAAAATGTTTCAAATGTTGAGGCAGAATATCAAAATTCTAAGACGAGTAATGAGGGGTACCTAGCTCTACAAAACCTTAAAGCTTCCTATGATAGTTCAAATTGTCACTACAGGGAGACTTATTGAAATGTAATAACTTAGGTATAAAAGATCTTTAGGGGCGCCTGGGTGGCTCAGTCAGTTAAGTGTTGAGCTTCCGACTTCGGCTCAGGTCATGATCTCATGGTTTATGGGTTCGAGCCCCATCAGGCTCTGTGCTGACAGCTCAGAACCTGGAGCCTGCTTCAGATTCTGTGTCTCCCTCTCTCTCTGCCCCTCCCCTGCTTGTGCTTTCTTTCTCTCTCAAGATAAACAAACATTTAGGGGCGCCTGGGTGGCTCAGTCGGTTAAGCGTCCGACTTCAGCTCAGGTCACGATCTCGCAGTCCGTGAGTTCGAGCCCCGCGTCAGGCTCTGGGCTGATGGCTCAGAGCCTGGAGCCTGCTTCCGATTCTGTGTGTCTCCCTCTCTCTCTGCCCCTCCCCCATTCATGCTCTGTCTCTCTCTGTCCCAAAAATAATAAACGTTAAAAAAAAATTTTTTTTAAAAAGATAAACATTAAAAAAAATTGTTTTAAATAACTTTAGTATATGATATAGGAGACATCCTAACTTCAGAGGGGGAAGGAACCCAATAACAATGTTGAGATTACTGGTTAGCCATTTGAAAATAATTATCTTGCTTATCTTACTTCCTACCCTTTCACAATTAAAGGCAGAGTGGATTAAGGAGTTAAATGTAAAACCATATAATAACCAAAATGGAAGAAACAGAAATTGACAATATCTAACATCTGAAAGGAGAATATAAGCTTAGAAGCGATACAAATCACAAAAAGTCAACAGATAGCTCTATACAAAGATTTTTGTGTTTGTAAAAAATCCACTTTTTTAAAAACAAAAGAGGTTGTTAAAATACGGTAAATGGTTATATTTAAAATATAAATAACCGAAAGCCCCCCCCCCAAGTATATAAACAGGCAAAGAAATTGAGGAAGCAAAGAGGAAATATACCTAGGAAATGAACATGAAAAAAAAGTTTAAGTTCACTATTAACGGAGGAAAAAGCTAATCAAAATTTAAGATTTATATTTAAGTTTGGGGCTCAGTCGGTTAAGCTGCTGACTTTGGCTCAGGTCATGATCTCACGGTCTGTGAGTTTGAGCCCCGCATCAGGCTCTGTGCTGACAGATCGGAGCCTGGAGCCTGCTTTGGATTCTGGGTCTCCCTCTCTCTCTGCCCCTCCCCAGCCCGCACTCTCTCTCTCTCTCTCAAAAATAAATAAACGTTAAAAAAATTTTTTTAATAAAAAAATTTGTTTTATTTTTACCTGATCAAATATCATTTTTTAAAATGTTATCACACTCAATTCTGGCAGGGAAGCATGAAAATGGGTCTCTCCTACATTGCTGGTGAAATTATAATTTAGAGCAACCCTTTGGGAAAGCAAATTTGATGATCTAAAAAGACCTTCACAAAAAAAACTCCTAAATTCCCAGTAATCTGACTTGCGGGAATCTGTCCCTAAAGAAATAACCCCAAGATACAAAAATATGGCATGGTGGGGGTGGGGAAGAGGGCAGGAGGTGGGGTGGGGTGGGGGAAGCTGTATGGGTGAGACTGAGGGAACTATATAATCTAAAACAGTTGTATATAATTATATAACAGTATATAACCTAAAACATTAATTATTTTAGCTCCAAATAGGAATCAATTACCCCCAAATTGGGCAATGACAGAGCTTTGAGAAGGCAGTCAATCTTAAAAAACAATGGTTATGAAGACTGTGTAGCAACATGGAAAGCGATCCTACAACACTAATGGAAAAAGGATTATGGAATTTTATGTGTAGGTATGGTATGACAGCAACCATGTCCAGAACTTGCATATTCCATGGGCGGGCCACTCCCCCACCTCCGCTCTGCCGGTGTTCTTCTGTTGCCGGGAAGTCCCTTTCCTCCTCCACCTGAATTTCTGTCCTGTCCGCTCCCGCCGTTATATACCAAACCACTCTAGCCCCGTCGCTGTGAAACTGTAGCAGCCCCAGTTGGATTCATTACTCTCAGGCTCTCTGCAGTCAAGGATCTTGGATATAAACAAATCAAATCTTATCACTCTCCCCAGAATCCCTGGCTTCCAGGAATTTAAGGATAAAGTCCCAAAGTACTTAATGTGATAAAGATGCCAAGGCTGACCTCCAGCCTCATCTCAAACGACTTCTACTCATTCTCTGAGCTCCAGCCACAAGGACCCTTCCCTTCCTCCCTTCCTTCCTCTCCACCCCTCCCCCTGCCCCCCCAAGACACCAAAGCCATTTGTTGTCCAGGTCTTCCCCTATTGACACACTGGCCCTCCTTTTTTGGAATGGTGACCTGCCTATATGACCTTGCCATACCCTTTGGCCACGGTGCTTTGGGCAGCAGGATCCCTTCACAGGGTGCCTCTAGTCAATATCCCCAGTCCTCTTGCTGCTTAACCACTTCCCTGGCCATCCCCATGGTGGAGGTCCCAGCCAGCCCCATTCAGACACAGGATACCAGGGAGGCACCTTCTATAATGGTCGAGGTCAAAGGTCACAAGGATCTGAACTAAGAAAAGGGCAACAAGAACAGAAGAGATCTATGAGCAGTCCAGTGACCCATGACTTCAGGTGGCCCCAATGGAGCGCTAATCCCAAACCTCACAGCCATATCATCGAGCCCTGGCTCAAATATGCAAGAAGGTCAATGAAAACTGGAATCAAGATAATAACTGCTGGAGGCATAATATTACCTGCTCAACTGCTAATCAGTAGGACTGACTTCAACCTGGGCAGGTCAGCAGTCAAGGATTTAGACAAGTTCCCTCAAGTCTAGGAATATAACCCTACTTCACAGGGCCAGGACTCCTCGGGCCCCTGTATTCAAGGTCCTTCTATAGGCCAAGGAAGCAAAGGACAGGGGAAGGAACATAAGCTTTGCTTTGGACATCTCTGGATTTGAATTCTGGCTGTTTCACTTATTAGCTGTGACTCTGGGCCAGTTGCTTCAACCTCTCTGAAGCCCCCTTTCTTCCCTGTTACATACACGTGGAAGCAGAATAAGCCAGTAAAGAATACAGAGTTTGAAATCTGAGTGCCTGGGTTTAAAGTCCTCTCTCCTCTATATACTATGGATGGAGCCTGTAAGTTTCAAAATCATACCAAAAAAAAATGGGAATAATAATCACATGCACCTTAAAAAATAATCACAGGTACCTCATGGGATTGCTTGAAAAGTAAGTAAGATTTTGCCAGCGCCGAGCAAATACAAGTTTCCCCCACTATGCAAAAAGTACAGCAATCCTATGAAACTTTTTATAAACTGAAATGGTAGAAAGTGAAGAAACAATGGGAAATTTTTTGAGCATTCACTTAGGCTTTCCTGAAACCTTAGGGCACATCTCGCTAACGCATGCACATAATCGACTGAGGTGAAGCAGGTGCTCATAGACAGTTCAAAGCTATGGGGGCTGGATGCCGAGTGTCATTCCCAGGGAAGGAGACTCATGGGGCCACTCTCACTGCTTGGGGTGTGCCCAGCCTCTGTAACGGCTCACTGCAAAACAAATGCTGAACACCACTTTCAGTTTTTGCCTTTTTTCACAAAAATGAAAACCCTCTTCAGATTGCTTTCGGTTAGCAAAAACAGGTACTAAGGTAGGTCTGTCATAAAAGCCAAGGGTCATAACACGAACTTTCTTAAAGCGGGGGACATCTGTACTAGCATCAGGAAGCGGGCTGTAATTATTATCACGGAAAGCATCTAGTGCTGTGTTTGATACATCAGGGGACTCGTCACCGCCCCCTCTTGTCCCCGAGACAAGCAGGACCCACATGCCACGTCTGTGCCCATTCTTGGGACGTGTAGAAGTCAATTCCACATCTCGTCACAGATCTGGGTGTGGGCCCACTACCCAGCAAGGAAATGTTCATGATCAAAAGACACGGCTTCCTTCTTACAGGATCACCGCTCAGTTGGAAGACTGTTCACACCTGATGTAACCCAGTCAGCGTAAAGGAATCCTTTTCTGAAAATTTACTCATTCATAAAAAGTTCTCAAAGTACAAAAGATGAAGACAAAGATGTTATCAAAACGTGGCCTGGTAGAGTGAGTCTGAAAGGTAGGGATCAGCCAGCCATACCTGTGAATACGCTAGGCCTCCCAGAGAGCAGCCCCAGGAAAGCAGCCAGGGAGGTCAGGAGACAGGAGCCCCCCGTGTGGCAGAGAACCAGAGGGGGGATAAAGAATTGGCAGCTGTAGGGGAAGAAAAGGGCACATGGGGGAAAGGGAGGTGTGAACGGGAGAGCAGAGGCTACACCACTGGGCACTGGGGAAAAGCAACAGGTGTGCAGGGAAGGCAAGAAATACAACAAGGACAGAGGAAGGAACGCCTGAGCCACTCTGCATGCAGATGAGGGACATTCCCCAAGTCTACGCCAAGACCAAGTCCAATTCCTCTGACTGCCCCGGGGGGACCCATCCACTGCCTGCCTCTAGAAACAAGGCTGCCACTCAGGGCAAGGGCCACCATGAAAATACCTAGAGATGGGCCCTGCATGAGCCACAGCATGGGGCCCCCACTGCTCATGTCATGGTCTGGGATTTGGTTTTTGCAACGCTTATTCAAAGGGTATTCCATGGTGGCTGTAGGGAAGAACCAGGTAAGCCGAGCTCCAGGGTAGACGTTGATGGAAGAAATTCTCAGCAGCGCTGGTGGGACCCAGAGGCGACCTCAGTCATCCTACGAGTTAAGTAAAGAGGTGTGAAGAGAGCACATTTCATGAAAGTCTTCTACAAGGCATCAGACAAACAAGGGTTCAACCGAGTGCTACCAATGGGGCCCTCGGCCATCCTCCTTGGCTTTCCCTTATTAGAGCTGGCCCAAGGAGCTGGCCTGGCAGCCCTGATTATTTTTCATTCCGAGACTCCCTTTAGTAAGACAAAGGGGAATCCAGACCCTCTACTCTTCCTGCCCTGCCTTCTCTGGCGAATGTCATCATTCGCCATGGGTGAATAACCCATTTTTCAGTTGTAAATGTTCAATTTGGGGCCTTCTGACATCAAACCTTCAGGTGGAATATGCTTCGGGAAAACACATCAACTGCAGATTGGCTAAGGATGGACTGGGGGGGGGGGGGGTTGATCCGGGGAAAAAAAAAAAAAAAAAGCTCATTCAGCTCAGCTGCCACAACATGGCTAATGTGTTCACTTGAAGTGATAATGTTTGGAGAGGTAATGGCATCAGGTTTCCCTGGTTTCCCTGTGAATTCCATTCTTTCCAGCCCTTGCTTTTATCCATCTTTGGAACTTTCTTGTAGATTGGCACAGTTCCGACCTACCGAAAAGAAAGGTCTTTCAGGTTGTCACCCTTCTTGCCTCGAAAGGAGTTTTCCCGAGGCTAACACATTCTCAGAAATTCCATGAACACCAAAGCTGGGGGGAGCAAAATTTATGCTGCCGTGTCCTTGTCCTACACCCAGCCACAGCCTGCGTGTACGAAGCTCCCGCCAAGAGATAAACCGTACCAATGCCAGGCTCACAGACATCTCTCTTGACCTACCCACTCCTCGTCCTCTGCCCCGTCCCCCTGCTCTCGGATCTCCGCCGTGGCCTCCTCCGAAGACTTTTGGGCCATGATGTTGTCCGTCCAGGATGCTCCTGTCTTTCCATCACCAGCGAAATTACACTTGGTCACTGTTCCAGCCTCAAGTTTGGCTAATGACTCTGAAAGAAGGGAAGAAGTTGAACGGCTTGTCTTTCTATAGTGGTAAAATAGTGGGGGGCCGGCCTGCTCTGCCGGGTACCCTAGGCCCGGGTTAAACCACTGCTCTCTTCAGTGCTCTCAGGGAGGCCCTGAGTGTGACCCCAAGGCACTAAATAGGAGAGGTCACCCTAGGGAACCACAGGATTGGGCAGCACCCCAGGATCCAGAGTGTCTAGGCTGCTGGCCCCAGGGCATTTGTCCGGAGACTTAGGAAGAAGTCTCGGGAATAAGCAGACTGGCCCACTCACGTGGGTTCTCAGCAGGTGGGGTGGAGGAGCCCTAAACAGGAGGCCGGGAACCGCTATGGGCCACGGGGACACGAGGCCACGTGAGGGCTGCACTGCTCACCCAGGAAGGGGCCGTCGCCTCGGGTTTTCAGCCGTACGCCGATCCCCAGCTCGAGCTCCATCGCCCCCATCTCTGACTCGGGCATCCAGAATGCCACCGTCTGGTCGGGGGTGAGGCTCTCCGTCAGCGCAAGCAGTTCTGGCCTTTGGACCAGGCTCTTCAGCGCCTCAGTCGTGAGTCTGTCCGTGTCCCCCGCAGCTTCCACCTCTGCAGGCACACAGCACAGGAGGGTCACAGCAAGCACTCAGGGAGGGTCTTTTGGGAGCCAGGGGAGACCTGAGTGTCTGACGTGCCCACAACTACCCGAAGGCAGGGCTGTGCGTGCCCGCGGTGCCAGGAGTCATCGAGGCTGTCCTGGCAGGTGACTTCCGGCCCCGGGCTCTGGAGCCAGGCTGCCTGCTGCACATCTGCTCACAAGCCACGTGAGCCCGTGCAAAGGTGACTTAACCTCTCTGTGCCTGACAACAAGGGATAAAAAGGGTACCTAATGACAGGGTGGACACGAGCTGTAAACGAAATGACACCCGTGAAGCACTTAGCACAGAGTCTGGCACGTGGTAAACCCCCAATGAGCGTAAATGTTTTCATCATCCCTTTTTTTTTTTTACGTGGGAGAAAACAACAGCTTAGGGAGGTTAGGTGATCTGCCCAAGGTCACACAGCTGATCAGCGGAGGAGGCAGGATTCAAACCCTCTACGAAATTCTGCCTCCGCGCGGATTCCCCACTGCCTAGACAGGGTTCTTCTCCCCAGGCTCTGAGGGTCTCCTGGCTGGGCTGGGGTCTGTGGAAGGAGCAGCAAACTACGGGGTCCACATACCCTCCCCTGGCCGGCTCACCCCAGCCCCGGCAGAGCTCGGAGGCTCGGGGCGGGGGATCCCAACAGCCTCACCTACCTGCCCTGAATGTCCCAAATCTGCAGATCCCGGGTCGGGTCCGGCGGGGGGGGCGTGGGGTGGGATGAGGTGATGGTCCGAGACCGAGAAGTGAGGCCTCACAGGGCTGGGAAGACTCACAGGCCCCAAGAGCCCAGGAAGGTGTGCACGGCCACCCCAGCTCAGCAACCCGGCGCGGGCCAGCAGGCTGGCCTCTCCACACCGAGAGCCAGGGGCAGCGAGAGTAGCCCAACAGCTGTGGAGGCCAGACCCTGTTCCATTCAGGGTGTAAAACCTTGCCAGGTTCTGTCGGGGATGCCCTCTCGGGTTCGCCAGACGCCGCACTCCCACCAAGGGCTTTCGAACTGCTCCTGGTTCCTCAGCCCTCACCCCGCCCAACGTCCCTCAGACAGACCACCTCTCACCTCCACTCCCCAAGGTCACGGAAGCCCGAGGTGGGGTTACTCACCCTGCCACCGCCCTGTCAACTTACCGATAAGCACAAGAAACCTCTCCTCCTTCTCTTCCGTTTCCGTCTCAAAGGACCAAGTGTCCCTCTCCTGCCTCGAGCCAGCGTTCCTCCATCTGGGCTCCAGATCCCACCCCTCTCCGTCCTCGGGCACCTGGGTCTCCTGCTCCACACTGGATCTTACCTTAACGCCTTCCTGAATTCTGGCTTTGACACCCACTACTCCAGACCCCCCTCTCCCCGAGTCACTGGGAGCACTTCACTGTGAGCCCACTGGATGCCCCACAGTCCTGGCCTTGCTGGGCCTCAGGCAGCACCTGACCCCATTGCTACCCCCACTCAGAGAGACACATGCTCCCTACTTCCCTCAGACCTCTGCAGGGGTCCCTCCTCTGGTTCCTAGTGGGCTCCTTCCTGGCCTCCCGGGTGACTCCATATCCACTCTCACAGCTTCCGTACTCGCAATGTGTGATGGGCCCTAAACGTGTGCCACCAGCCCCGCCTGCTTCCTGGGTTCCAGAATTGTGCCTCCAAGGCCCCAGCGGGCATCATCCTCTACCTAGAGGCGCGACCACGTGTCCCAGACAGAACTCTTCTCCTCACACCTGCCTGAGCCCAAACCCCAGGGTCGTCCCTGACCCCTCTCTCACTCTCTCCATCTCCAAACACTGAGGCCGCTGTGCCTCCTCTGTCCCGAGTCTCTCCAGTCTCTGCATCCTCACTGACAGGCCCTTAATCTGGCCACCACAGCCTCTTAACAGGCCTGCTGGTCGCCCCCTGGGATTTTTGTTAAGTTTACTTGTTTTTTATTTTTTTTTTTTTAGGAATCTCTACACCCAACATGGGGCTTGAACTCACAATCCCGAGATCAAGAGTCACATGCTCTTCTGACTGAGCTAGCCAGGCACCCCTCCCCCTGGGAGGGGATTTGTTTATTTTTTTTAAGTTTACTTATTTATTTTCAGAGAGAGAGAGAGAGAAAGAGCATACTCGAGCAGGGAAGGGGCAGAGAGAGAGAGAGAGAGAGAGAGAGAGACAATCCCAAGCAAGCTCTGCACTGTCAGTCAGTGCAGAGCCCAATGTGGGGCTCAAACTCACGAACTGTGACATCATGGCCTAGGCTGAAGTCGGATGCTTAACCCACTGAGCCACCCAGGTGCTCCCCGCTCCACCCCGGGATTTTTTAAAACCGTTCTAATCACATCCCTGCCCTACTTGAAACCACTCACAACAGGACTCCGTTGCATTCTCGATCAGGTGTCCCTCTGGGGCCCTTCTCCACCTGGCTCCTGCCTCCCTAAAGGCTTCTCCTCACCTGCATCAGGAGCCCCCAGTTCCCAGCATGCTTTGGCCTGCAACCCCCTCCTGCAACACCTTTCCAAACCCCAGCACCCTGCTGATTCCTGCCTTCCTTTCAGCTTTTTGCACTGGTGTTCCCCACTCTAGGCCCGCCCCCGACCGTGCCTGCCTGGGCCCAGAGCCCCTCCTCTGTCCTGTCCATCTCCTCTAAGGGACTGAGGACATCTCGAATGCAGGTCCAAATCTTGTTTGTCCCTGTGGTCCCCGGACCCTGGCATGTGGCTCAGGGCCTGGCAGAGGGTAGATGCTCATTAAATATTCAGAGAATGAACGGACAACTGAAACTATGAATGAATAAACTGATAGAGGGATGGAAGGATTCTCACTCAACCTCCAAACCTTCTTCCACAGACAGCAAAGCGGTCCCTGTAGAGCCACAGTTGGAAAGAGGAAGGAGGTCCAAGGGCCTAATAATCATATGGAATTTGGGCAGGAAGATGAAGGCTGCCAGGGGCCTGGCCTGGGCTCTGCACAAAGGCAGTGAGAGCCCAGAGCCAGGTTCTCGGTCGCCTCTGCCAGACTGCAGGAGTCAGGCCAGCCAGGCCCCTGGGATTGAGGTGGGGCACTGGGGATCCTCTGAGTGAATGAGGGGCAGGAGGAGTCCCGCCAGCAGGCCCCCAGGCCAGACATGGACTCCAAGGCTGAGCGGACACTCATTAGGGACCAAGAGACACAGCAAGGCCACAGGGTGGGAGGGCCCTGAGGGAGGAAGGACGGAAGATACCTACTGTAGGACGACATGAGGAAGCCCGTGTTCACCTTCTTGGTGGCACTGAAGTTGGGCTCGATTTCGTTTCCCTTGGGGTCGAACTTCCGGCGATGGATGAGACTGGGCCGGATGTAGAGCACGTAGTAGCGCTCCTGGGGCCGGAGACAGGGAGGGCGTTGTTTCACTCCCCCCACCCTCCAACACACACACTCCCCACAGGGCTCCACTGCGAGCCCCCAACCTCCCCCTCCACCCCGAATCCCATCTCAGCTCCCAAAGATATTCCAGTTGGGAAGATGCCCCGCCCCCCCCATATTCGCTCATTTATCCAATCACATGCTCAGTACGCACCTGCCTCACATAACGAAGCATGTGTGCTCCTTGCGGCCATGAGACGGCAGGCCCCCCCCGCCTGACCCCAAAGTCCCCACACGGCCAGAGACAGAAAGCACATACAGAAAACCATAACCCAAGCACCGAGGACCCCAAATACCATGATGCAGGAGTGGAGGAGGGCAAGGGTCATAGAAAGGGCACTGAAAGTTCCGAGGGAGGGCGGCCATTATGCCGCTTCTGACACGTTGGACCTGGGGCTAATCCCTCCTAGCCTCAGTTTCCCCTGTTGCGTGGGGACAACGTGCTGTCTACTTTCAGAAACGTGGCAAGGGTTCGATGAGATACTAGAGACGCAAGCAGTGTAAAACGTAAAGGGTGCTGCAAATGCTGTTTGCCAGCTACTCTGGCCAAAGCGGGTGGGTCACCTGCTCCTGGACACTGGAGAGGAGGAATCCACCTCTTGGCAAGGTCTCCAAGCATGGAGAAACCTGCAGCTTCCGGGGGAAAAGGGAGTAGGGAGAATATTAAAAGCCTGGGACAGGTACGAAATAAAAGTGAAGGTCTGGTGCGCATGTCTGAGCAACAGAGGATAGTCAGAGGCCTCGTGGGAGCCCGGGAAAGCAATTAGCACCAGTTTGAAATGGGCCTTGAGTTGGTATTTGGAGTTTGGACTTTACCTGATAGACAAGAAGGAATCCCAAAAGGTGTGTGTGTGTGTGTGTGTGTGTGTGTGTTTTAAATATTCTTCAACATTTATTTATTTTTTGAGGGGGGGGGAGGGGCAGAGAGAGAGAGGGAAACACAGAATCCGAAGCAGGCTCCAGGCTCCGAGCTGTCAGCACAGAGCCCGACATGGGGCTCAAACTCACAAACTGTGAGATCATGACCTGAGCCGAAGTCAGACGCTTAACCGACTGAGCCACCCAGGTACCCCATGAGGGAATCCCGAAAGGTTTTTGAACAGCAGTGAGACCCTCCAATATGTCTTTCAGGAAACAAGTGACCGGCAGGGCAAGAATGAGCGTCGGGGGCAGCTGGAAGGTTTGATGAGGACAGGCTAATTTTCTGAGGCCCCATCCACCTAAGGCCAGTAGAAAGAGGAAGGGGAGGGGTGGGAAGGGATGGCCAAGGTAGAAGGACCAACAGGACCAGGCACTGCTTCCCGGGGGGAGGCTGGAGGAAGAGACAGTAGAGGTTTGCAGGGGTCTAGTGCATTATCATTAGAAGGGAGAACTCAGAGAAGGCAAGTGTGGGCAGGGCTGACAGAACCCTCTGCCCCAAGGGCAGCAGAGGGAGGCCGGTCCCACATCAGCCTGGAGCTACTGCTGGCCCTGCCGGGCAGGCTGGCTGGGAGCTCCGGACTGCTGTGTCCACCCTGCTGGCTGGCACCCTAAAGAGGGGGGTGGATGCAGCAAAACACCTCTTGGGTGAAACTGGTGCCGAGCTGGGAGCGGAGGCTTTTCCCGGGGCTGCAGGGCAGCAGCGGGCTCTGAGCCCCTGGGACGAGCTCAGCTTTAGAGAACAAGTAGATAAGGTGGTCAGCACACCGAGTGGGGCTGTTAGAAATGGGGTGGAAATTCAAAACTAGGGTTCAGGAAAGACACGGGCAAGTATCGGAGGGTGAGCAGTGGGTGCGTCTGTGGACACCTGAGATGGCGTGGTGATGGAGGGCACGACCCCAAGGGTGTGAGGGGGCAAGCGGACAAGGGCACGGACATGGGAACTGAAGCCCCAGGCGGGGTCAGCAACGCAGACTTAATGTGGAGGCTGGACAAAGGCCCAGAACACAGCTACCCTCCTCCCACCCCAACGTCCCTGCCTGTATGCACGAGGAGGCCCAGGTCCACAGCAGTGACCTGCTTTCTAAAAACCCCACATTCCAAAGTGCCCAGCCACACACAGTGCTGCTCAAAGACGAGCGAGCCCAGGCCAAGAGAGCCACCACTTTGCAAATGGAGAACTTTAGGTCTCCTTCCAACAACAAACTCCACCAGTACATTTTCAATGATTCAGGGGCGCCTGGGTGGCTCAGTTAAGTGTCCGACGTCAGTTCAGGTCACGAACTCACGGTTTATGAGTTCGAGCCCCGCGTCGGGCTCTGTGCTGACAGCTCAGAGCCTAGAGCCTGCTTCGGATTCTGTTCCTTCCTCTCTCTCTGCCCCTCCCCCACCTCTCTCTCGCAAAAAGAAACATTAAAAAACAATTAAAATGAATCAATTCCAAAAAATTCAAAGGTGACATGACCTCCCGGGAACAAACCTGGTCCCCAAAAGGGGAAGGTCACTGCTGACCCATCAGGCCCCAGGGCAGTGGGAGCTACCAGACCACTTCCAGAAGCCAGGAATCTGGGCCCTTGGCCCTCCCAGAAAACAGAGCCCCTCATCCTGCCCACCCAGCGAGGCTCCCAGCCCTTTAAACAGAAGCAATGGGACCTCTTTGGAGCACCTTCCAGCCCACACAGCACCCACAGCCTCAGTCCTGAACCGGTCACCTCACCCCTTCCTGCTCTCAACCCTCCCAATCCGAGCCCCAAACACTCACCACTGGGGTCAGTGCTGATCTGTGTCCTCAGCAGGAACCCAGGCCCCGTCATCTGTCCTCTGCCCAACGCCAAAGTCACCTTTCCACTCAGTGGTCCCTTTCGGCTGCTATCTCCCCACCCACTCCCCACCTGCCCTGTGAGCCCCTCCCGGGAGGAACCGGACCCCAAATCTCAGCACTGATGTAGTCAAGCACCGGGAGATCTGCCGGTGGGTGAGGACCATGAAGGCAGCGCCCTGCTAGTGTCCCCAGGAAAGTGTCCTCACCTTCCTGCCACGGGCATCCAAGATGCTGTGACGAGACACGTCCACCAGTTCTCCCTCCAGCAGGACGCCACTTCCCCTGGGGATGGAAAGAAGGGATCAGCTGGTTGTGTCAGTCCTCAGGGAAGAGGCGTAAGTTCAACGGCCCAGGGCAGAGTGTGCACTGGGTTAGAAGCAAGGCCCACAAGTGTCTCCTATTCACCTGATTCCCAAACGCTGGGGCACTGCCCAGAGAGTAGAAGGGACCTCCTCAAGGCTGCAAGACCAAGCTGTGGCCCCTCCTGCAAGGGGTTACTGTAACCAGAGCCTCAGTCATCCTATCTACAAAACGGGAGAATAGCCACCTCACTCTGAGTCTTGTGATGATGATGACAAAAGATCATGTGAGTGAAAGTGCTAAACTATTAAGTGCTTACCAAATAGAAAGGATTTTACTTCTTTAATCAAACTTGAGGGAGGGGGTCTAAGCTGCTATAAAGTATCTTCCCTTTTCACCTGTTTTAAAACACTTTCTATTCCTCTTGTCATCCATACGCACTTAGAGGTGGCGAAACCCCACACCAGAAGTTTTATGACTAGCCCAAGATCGTGGGGGTTCCTAGTTCCCCGCTTCCCGCTTCTAGCTTTCACAAAACCTGGGGTTTCCCTTTTAGAGCCACAGAAATGGGAGAGGGCGGGGACACGGGAAGGAATGGGGGAAACTCTATTACCTGCCCCTATCGACCCCTCACCTCCAGATTCCTTAGTGTTTGTACCTGCTGCTGGCATGGTCCACGTGTTCTCAAAACCTCTGCGTGGGTGACCGCAGGGCCTCCCCTCCACCCCATCCGGATCCCGATCCCACACGCGCCTCCAGGCAGGCATTGCCCTCCCGGGGCCGCGCCACGCCAGCTCCCCCGCGCCGTTGGGATCGCTCCACGCCTTCGTCCCGTCCCTTCCGGGGCGGGAAGTGGGGCGGGCGGCCTGAACCAAGGCCCGCGGGCAGGGCGGCGAGGCAAGTGGCTGGGAGTTTTACAGTCGCGACAGGCAGGGGTAGAGACAAAGGTCGGTGCTTTCGAGCTCCGTTTGGGAGTCGGATCGAGACCCTCTCCCGACGCTACGGGGCGGGGGGGCAGTGGGGAATTTTAAGCCGATCTGTGTTCTAAGGGTGCGCTCTGCTTGCAGGGCGGAGGGGAGCGCTGGGGAGGGGGGCGGGGGGCTTTGGCCAGGTCTGCCTCCCCTCCCACCCGCACCCGGACCGCGGTCCCCTCCCCAATCCCGAAGCCCGGGTTCTAAACCGGGGCCGGAGGCGGCCAGAGAGGCAGGGGCAGAGCGCGGAGGGCCTACCCCTGGTGAGCGGCGGGGTCCCAGGCCCCCGGCAGCCGCGCGCTCCGCACCGCCTTGTTCCGGAGCGCGCTGTCGTGGTAGATGCGGCTCATGATGCGCACGGCCCCTGCGTCCGCAGGCCCGGCGCTCGGAGGCGGCGCGCGGGGTCGCGGGCTTGGCGCCGGGAGCGCGGAGAGCGCGCGCGGGGCCGCAATTCCCAGTCGCCGAGCCGGGAAGGGCGCGGCCCCGGGCGGGATTTAAAGGGGCCGAGCCCATTCCTGCCGCGGGACGGCGCGCGCGGGGAGGTGGGCTTCCGGGAAGACCCTCGGCTGGGGCCTTAGCGTGGGCAGGGTGGAAAGCCACGTCCTCCTCTTTCCCTCCCTCTTTCGCATTGCTAGAGGGAGACCCCCCCCCCCGCCCCAACACACGCACAAAGGGGGAAACTGAGGCCCAGAGATCCTATAGGATCAGCTCCGGAAGCAGCAGGAATGGGGAAAAGAGAACAGCTCTCAGGGACGGCGGGCTGGTCGGCACAGAAGCTACTCTTGATGCTCCCACAGTGGCTGCGGAAAGGGTTCCAGGGATCTGTGCTTGGTTTTAGGTCAGAGCAAGGGCACATGGAGGTTTGTGCCCCAACTGTGTAAGGTTGGCCAAGTTTCTCAACCTCTCGGAGCTCATGCGTCCTCCTTTATGGCGTCAGGATGAGAGGAGTAGTCAAGATTAATTATCTCACTCTACAGCATGGCATTTCCCCTCTCTGCCTTCCCACACAGCTCTTGAACCCCTCCCCAGCTCCCCACTGTCCACTGCCCAAGAATGTAACAGTCTAGACAGGCGTTTTTCCAGTGCAGGGCTCTGTTTGACCCTGGGATTGTTGAAAAGTCTTGGTACTCTTGTTTGAGAATGGGCACTTGAACCCATTCATGGAGTTCATCTGTGGCCGCTGAGGGGGAGCATTCAAGAAGGGAGGTACCTGGTTGCCCAAAATGAGCTGTTAGTGGTAGAAGCAGCCCCTCTCCCCACACACACATAAAGACTTGGGTGGGTCCTAGCGTTTTTGTTTTCAAGGACTCCTTCCTCCATTAAAAAAAGATGGGGGGGGGGGGGCGCCTGGGTGGCTCAGTTCGTTGGGCATCCGTCTTTGGCTCAGGTCATGATCTCACGGTTTGTGAGTTCAAGCCCCGTGTGGGGCTCTGTGCCGACAGCTCAGAGCCTGGAGCCTGCCTTGGATTCTGTTTCCTTCTCTCTCTGCCCTTCCTCAACTTGTGCTCTGTGTCTCTATGTCTATCAAAAAATAAATAAATGTTGGGGCGCCTGGGTGGCGCAGTCGGTTGAGCGTCCGACTTCAGCCAGGTCATGATCTCGCGGTCCGTGAGTTCGAGCCCCGCGTCAGGCTCTGGGCTGATGGCTCAGAGCCTGGAGCCTGTTTCAGATTCTGTGTCTCCCTCTCTCTCTGCCCCTCCCCCGTTCATGCTCTGTCTCTTTCTGCCCCAAAAATAAATAAAAAAAAATAAATAAATAAAAAATAAATAAATGTAAAAAAATTTTTTTTAATTAAATAAAATTAAAAAAATTTTTAGGGGCACCTGGGTGACTCAGTCAATTAAGTGTGGACTTCAGCTCAGGTCATGATTGCGTAGCCCCATCAGGCTTTGTGTAGCTCCATCAGCTGTGCTGACAGCTCAGAGCCTGGAGCCTGCTTGGGAGTCTGTGTCCCCCTCTCTCTCCGCCCCTCCCCTGCTTGCACTCTGTCTCTCTCTCTCAAAAGTAATAAAGCATGAAAATAAATAAATAAAAATTTGAATTATATTTTATGGGTGGGTTGACCTAACAATGAATATATTAATATTATATATGAAAACATTTTCTTCAGCCTAAAAATTCTTTTTTGTTTTCTTCTAATTTTAAAGAAATTAAAACATTTCCATGGGCCCCAGGCTTTGTGTCTAATGGATCAGTTAGCCCCATCCCCAGCCTGGCCTACCAGGCTGTTCTGGAAATGTCTGAGAGAGAAGGACGAGAGCCTTAGTGGGAAGTCCCTCTGGCCGAACTGTCTTTTGGTTCTCTCTCTTCAAAACTCCCCAGCCTGATATAAGGAACTCCTACAACCCAATAGCAAAAAAACAAAAAACAAATAACCCGATTTAAAAATGGGCAAAGGAACTGAATAGACATTTCTCTAAAGAAGACATACAAATGATCCACAGGTACATGAAAAGCTGCTCAATATCCCTCATCATCGGGGAAGTGCAAACCGAAACCACAATGAGATATCACCTCATACCTGTTAGAATGGCGGGTATCAGAAAAAATGAAAGAGAAATGTTAGGGAGGATGTGGAGAAAAGGGAGCATTTGATACACTGTTGGTGGGTGTGTAAACTGGTCTAGCCACTGAGGAAAACGGTGGAAGGTTCTTAAATGAAACCTAGAACTGCCATATGATCCAGCAATCTCACTTCTGAGTACCTATCCAAAGGAACAGAGATCAGGATCTCAAAGGGGTGTCTGTACTCCCGTGTTCCGTACAACACTGTCCACAATAGCCAAGACATGGAAGCAATCTAAATGGTCATCAGTGGGTAAATTGGGGGGAAATGCGGTATATACCTACAACGGAATATTATTCAGCTTTTTAAAAAGGCAGGAAATCCTGCTATTTGCAACAACTGGATGAACCTGGAAGGGAAAGAAACCAGACACGGTAAGACAAATACTGCCCGATCTCATTTGTACACGGGAAATCTAAAAGAGTCAAACTCGTAGAAGCAGAGAATAGAGTGGTGGTTGCCAGGGGCTGGGGGGAGGGGGAAATGGGGAGATGGAAGTCACAGGCTACAAAGTTTCAGGGCTACAAGATGAATAAGACCTAGAGATCTGTACAGCACGGTGCCTCTAGTTAATATTGCAGTACATACTTGAAGATTTACTAAGAGGGTGGGGTGCCTGGGTGGCTCCGTCAGTTAAGAGTCTGACTTCGGCTCAGGTCATGTGCTCTTGGTTGATGAGTCTGGGGCTCCGTGCTGACAGTTTAGAGCCTGGAGCCTGCCTCGGAGTCTGTGTCTCCCTCTCTCTCTGCCCCTCCCCTGCTTGCACTCTGTCTCTCTCTCTCTCTAAAAAATAAACATCAAAAAAAATTTTTTTTAGTTTTTTTAATTTACTAAGAGGGTAAATCTTATGTTAAGTGTTCTTTTCATACACACAGAATAATAGTAACGAATAAACAAGGGCAGGAGGAGACTTTTGGAGGCGACAGATTATGGTGATAGTTTTTTGGGTGTGTACTTACCTCCAAATTCATCAAGTTGTATACATTAGATATTTACAGCTGTTTTTATGCCAATCATGCCTCAATAAAATGGTGTAAAAAACAAACAAAAAGCCGCAGGCTGGTCACAGCCACATGACTGGCATGGCCCCCTTCCTTTGCCATCTTCCCATTCAAATGGCTGCAAATCTCCTCTGTCTTCTATGGCAGCCACTAGCCACATGTGGCTATTTTAATTTTTGCTTTAATTAATTAAATCTATGTAAAATCCAATTCTTCAGTCTCACTAGCCACATTTCAAGGGCTTAATAGCTAGCAACATGTGGCAAATGGCTACCATTTTGGATAGCACAGACACAGAACAGTTCCATCATTGCAGAAAGTTCTATGGGACAACGCTGCTGTAAATCCTTTCTTGGAAAGAATAATCTCTTTCTTGCTGGGCTCTGTGACTTCACCCCATCAGTCCAATTGGGAGAACAGGCACCAGCGAGCCACGAAGCTAAGAGAATAAGAAAACTTCTTTTTCAAAAGGTTCCGATATTTATTTCCTAAAGAGTATCAGTCATCATTGGCAAAAGACCAAAACTTTGTTGGACTTTCTTATACCTATTTGTGGATTATTGATGTGTCTACATTAAATTGTAAACCATGAGGTACAACACAGAGACAGCTTAAGCTCTGGGCCCCTCAGGACGATGGCCCTTTTTAAGGACAGGGTTGAAGAACCCTAACAATGTGTTCACATGGGCATATGTTTTTATAAAATGTTCACAGGTAAGGCAGTCTTGGGGTTTTGTTTTTAAATTTACATATATATGGTGGTTTTTTTTTTTTTGAGAGAGAGAGAGAGAGAGAGAGCGAGCAAGCTGGGGAGGTGCAACGAGACTGGGAGAGACAGAATCCCAAGCGGTCCCCACACTGTCAGCACAGAGCCCGATGCAGGGCTTGAATTCACGAACCGTGCGATCATGACCTGAGCCAAAACCAAAGGTCAGGCGTTCAACTGACTGAGCCACCCAGGCACCCCAATAAGGCAATTTTGGATGTGGTCAGTTAAGACCACTATCTCTCTCTCTCTCTCTCTTTTTTTTTTTTTTTTTTGGCCCGAATTTTCCTTTACCTCATGTCAGATATTGGAATGACTCGAATGAGAGTCAAGTTGACATGAGATACGTTTAGTTTGGGTTTCATGGAACAGATTTACGGGGTCTATAGTCTTTCCCACCTATCATTCGGTTTTTGCAAGCTGTGCTGGTGTGGGTGTGCCCTACCAGCCTCTGGGCCGACTCACCTACTGTAGGGCACCAAGGTGCAGGACCAGGGATCACATCCCAGCAGAAATGTGTCCTGTAGAGCCTGGCACTGAGACTGCATGGGGACAGGAGAAGCAACAAAGCATGGATCATAAGGAACCAGAAGCCGGTGTATAGAAAATTCTTCTACTCGCCAGACCAGGTAAAATCGTAAGCCGAGGATTGGTTCTTAATCCTCATCAAAATGCAAGTTTTCTCAGGAATGTTCTCGCTAAAGATGTAATTATAAACCCACCAACATTTTTTTTTTCTCTCTTTTGGTGGGCACTGGGCACAACTTGAACGTATCAGGATTTCTGTTGAGCAGAAATAGACAACAGTGAAACACACAAGGAACGCCTGCCCGTGTGTGTAGTCTCGGGTTTTATGCATCGCATCACATCTTAGCATATCTGACACATCTTGTCTTGACAAAGTCTGCTGGTTCCGGAAGAGAGAGAGCACCAAATTGCCACAAATGCGGTGAAATAATCTGAAGAAAACACGCACACACACCACACAGCAAAAGATGCAAAACAAAGGAAGCACTGAAGAGAGAAAGCGTAACACAAAATAAGATGCCAGAATGAGAACGAAGCCTATCCATCACGTTACATCAATAAATGCAAATAGGACAGGCCTTGTTTGGAAAGAAAATCTATGATACGCCTTTGTTATCAGACATCTCTTCGTGCCACATCACAGCCTCTGGTCCTTCCATGCCTCCAGAGCCTCTGACCCGTCCTGTCCTAGCCTCTCCGGGGTGACCAATTCTGCCCGCGTTCCAGCTGACTTCTGACACGCAGAAACAGTCCTCCACACTTCACCTCGCGGCCACACGCTTGCCCCCCGAGACAACTGGTCCCAAGGGCGCTTAAAAGAAGACGCCCGGGATAGGATTGTGACGTTGAATTGCCTCCTTACTGGTCTGATGGCAATAAGGACACTTGCTAGAGTAAAGCAGGTGGTGGTAGCCCTTGGCATGAACAGGGCATCAAAATTACTGAGGTTTTCACCTGTGGTTACATGGGGGTGAGGGGCAAGTAGAAGGTGGAGTTCAGCTAGGAACTGCAATGTCTGCAGCCTTTCATTGGTTATGGGGTCAGTGGTGATTAGGAGAAATGCAGAGTAGGCCAGCTTTTATGAACATGAGACACCTTGCAAAAAAGAAAATGGTAGGCTCGGGGTAGCTGACAGCCAGCTTAAGGGTTTGTAAAAGCCGTGGGGAGCTTTATGGCAGTTTTTGAGGAGCCTCAACTCCTGCGGCTCGGGGGCAACCTGACAAAGCCAGGCTCCGCCACTGATCGTCAGGGTGACAGGGCTGCCTGCTCTGTGCCAGCTGCTGCTGGGATGACAGACCTTGTGCGCTTCAACTCACTTCGTGTGGGTACAACCCACCAGTGCCCCAAGCCCTCCTGTGTAGCACGTCTCCCCCTCTTGCCCTGAGGCGTCCACATTGGTGCTGAGGTGCGAGACACTGGGGGCCCTCTGGGCGCCAAGCTTGGACGACCCTGAAGTGAAGGGCAGTTAACACTTGTGGAGAGAATGTTTGGCCCGTGGGGGACGGAAGCTGCCAGATAAAATTCTCCCTTCTTTCTCTCCCTGTATAGACAATGATGAAATACAGTTAAAAGGGAAGATGGCCTCTTGGAAGATGGTCCCATGAGATCAGACACACACTCCCTCTTCATTCCAAGCCTTGACCTGCTGAGTGATGCAGCCTCAGATTTGCTCTTCCCGCCTCCCCGCCCCTCGGCGATGTTCCCTGTTCCCTTCCCCTGGCTTTCCTGGGATTGCATTCCCTAATAAAGTCGTAGCAAGGGAGATTGGGTCTCGGGCTGTGCGTTTTGAAAAAACCCAATCTATACAATCATATGTAAGAATTTTCCAAGAGCACCTGGGTGGCTCAGTCCGTTGAGCGTCTGACTTCAGCTCAGATCATGATCTCATGGCTCGGCTCATGAGTTTGAGCCCCACGTCGGGCTCTGTGCTGACAGCGTGGAGCCTGGAGCCTGCTTCACATTCTGCCTCCGTCTCTCTCTGCCCCTCCCCTGCTCATGCTCTCTCTCTCTCCTTCCCTCTCTCTCTCAAAAATAAACATTAAAAAAAATTTTTTTTAAGAATTTTCCAAAGCAAAATGACCCAGAAAGATAAATATGAAAGGACTTGGCAAACAGAAGACACATACAAACCAAAATGGCAGACACTTTTAATAACAGACAAAATGACACTTTTAATAACAGACAAGGGTGAACTTAACACATAATGCATCAAATCCGATTTTTTTCAAATGGGATTTTATAGTGATAAAAATTATAGTCCACAAAGAAGCTGTATGAGGATGATACCGATGTGTCAAATTAGGCAGTAGTAAAATTCAAAAGTAAAACACCATAGAAGAAAATACAAATAAAAAGAGATCACAATGAGATCCCACCTCACACTCATTAAAAGGACTAGTCCACAAAAACAAAAACAGAAATAATTAAAAAAAAAATTTTTTTTGATGTTTTCTTAATTTTGAGAGAGTTAGAGTATGAGCAGGGGAGGGACAGAGAAAGAGGGAGACACAGAATGTGAAGCAGCTCCAGGCTCCAGGCTCAGCACCAAGCCCGATGCGGGGCCTGAACTCACAAACGGTGAGATCATGACCTGAGCCGAAGTCGGACGCTTACCCGACTGAGCCACCCACGTGCCCCCAGAAATAACAAATTTTGATGAGAACGTAGAGAAACTGGAACCCTCGCGCACTGTTAGCGGGAATGTAAAATGATACAGCCATTATGGAAAGCATTTTTGAGGTTCCTCAAAAATTAAACATAAAACTACGATATGATCCAGCAAGTCGGCCTCTGGGTATACACCCAAAAGAATTGAAAGCAGGGACTCAAACATATACTTACATACCCATGTTCACAACAGCGTTATTCACAAGAGCCGAGAGGTGGACACAACCCAACGTCCAGCCGTGGATGAATGGCCCCCAAAAACGTGGTAGAAAGAACAGTAGGATATTATTCTGCCTTAAAAAAGGAAGGAAATGTTGAGACACGGATGAACCTTGAAGACATGATGCTAAGTGAAATAGAAGGCCACAAAAGGATGATATTGTATGATTCCACCTATAGGAGGAGGTACTTAGAGTAGTTCTAGTAGTACTTAGTAGTACTTAGTACTACTCCAAGTAGCACTTAGAGTAGAGTAGTAGAAAATAGAGTGGTGGTTGCCAGGGGCTGAGGGGAGAGAGGAATGGGGAATTGTTGTTTAATGAGTGTAGGGCTTCAGTTTGGGAAGACGAGAAACTTCTGGAGGTGGCTACGTCGCAGGAGAGTGACTGCACTCCACAACACGGAGCTGTACGTTAGAAAATGGCCAAGATGGTAAATGTTATGTTAAACGTGTTTTACCACTATAAAACAAATCGATGTACACAGGCACTGTAGAAAATAGGATAAGCAAAAAGAAAACATTTTTAGAAGTTGCACGAAGGGGGATAAAAAAGAAACAGACTGAGTCTATATCTGAGATGATATGTGGAAATTCAAAAACAAACACATGCATACGCCAGCACTGGATGTCTTAGTTTACTAGGCCGCCACAATAAAGTCCAATGCGCGGGGAGCTCAGACAGTGGACATTATTTCCTCATGCTTCTGGAGGCTAGAAGTCTGAGATCAAGGTGTCAACGGCATTGGTTCCTTCTGAGGCCTCTCTCCTTCGTTTGTAGTTGGCCATCTCCCTCCATCTTCACACGGTCTTTTCTTTGAGCACATACGTGTCTGTGCCCAAATTTCCCCTTCTTTTTCCTTAATGTTTGTTTACTTTGAGAGATAAAGTGAACAAGCAGGGGAAGGGGCAGAGAGAGAGAATCCCAGGCAGGCCCCATGCTGTCAGCAGAGAGCCCAACGTGGGGCTCAATCTCATGAACCACGAGATCGTGGCCTGAGCCGAAATCAAAAATCGGATGCTTAACCCACTGAGCTACCCAGGCACCCCCAAATTTCCTCTTCTAATAAGTTCACCAGTCATACTGGATTAGGGCCAATCCTAAAGACCTCATTTTAACTTAATTATCTCTCTAAACACTTTATCTCCAAATACTATTTCATTCTGAGGTTCTAAGGGTTAGGACTTCAACATAAGAACTTTGGTGGAGACAAAATTCAGACCGTAACACTGATGTCATTCAATGATACATACCCAATCAAGGACACATAGTTAAATGCATAAAAGTGGGTGCTAGGGGATGACAGGAGAACACAGTTGGAATGGGAGTGGAAGTAGGGAACGGAGGGGAAATGCTATTTGAAAATGTACATGTCTGTGTATGTGTGTGCATTAGAAATACAGTAGAATGAGAAGACAGAGGAATTTATCCCAAATGGGAGAACAAGATAAGGCCATGGCTGGAGATCTAAGAAAAACAGATATAAGTAACATGCCTGACAGAGAATTTAAAGCAACAATCATCAGGCTACTCACTGGACTTGGGAGAAGAGTGAAAGGCATTAGTGAGACCCTTACCACAGAGACAAAAGAGTTAAAAAAACATCAATTAGAGATGAAGAATGTAATACATGAGATTAGAAGCATGCTTGATGCAATGAACAGTACGTTGGAAGGAGCAGAGAAACGAATTAACGACCTAGAAGACAAAGTAATGCAAAGCAATGAAGCTAAAAGAAAAAAGAGAGAAAGAATTATGCAAAACAAGAAAAGAGGGAACTCAGTGACTCCATCAAATGTAATACATTCATATTATTGGAGTCCTAGAAGAAGAAGAGAAAAGGGGGCAGAAAATTTATTTGAAGAAATAATAGCTGAAACTTCCCTAATATGGGGAAGGAAAACGACATCCAGATCCAGGAGGTACAGAGAACTCCCATTGAAATCAATGAAATTAGCCCAACACCAAGATGTATTGTAATTAAATTTGCAAAATATAATGATACAGAAAATCCTAAAAGCATCAAGACAAAGGAAGTCATTAATTTACAAGGGAAAACCCATAATGATAGTTGGAGATTTTTCAACAGAAATGTTCCAGTTCAGTTATTCAACATAGTGTTGGAAGTCATAGGCTCAGCAATCAGACAACACAAAGAAATAAAAGGCATCCAAATCAGCAAGGAGGAAGTCAAACTTTCACTCTTTGCAGATGACATGATAATCTATGTGGAAAACCCCAAAGATCCCACAAAAAAACTGCTAGAACTAATCCATGAATTCAGCAAAGTCTCA
>NW_024412416.1:5899024-5925004 GCF_014898765.1 Herpailurus yagouaroundi | reverse complement strand
CCTCACACCAGTCAGGATGGCTAACATGAACAACTCAGGCAATGACATGTTGGCAAAGATGCAGAGAAAGAGGATCTCTTTTTCACTGCTGGTGAAACTGAGGCAGTCATTTTGGAAAGCAGTACGGAGTTTCCTCAAAAACTTAAAATTAGAACTACCCTACAATCCAGCAATTGCACTACTGAGTATTTATCCAAAGGATATCGGTGTGCTGTTTCAAAGGGGCACATACACCCCTATGTTTATAACAGCCCTATTGACAATAGTCAAAGTATGGAAAGAGCCCAAATGTCCATCAACAGATGAATGGATAAAGAAAATGTGGTATATATGTACAATGGGGTATTACTCAGCAATCAAAAAGAATGAAACCTTGCCATTTGCAACTACATGGATGGAACTAGAGGGTATTATGCTAAGCGAAATTAGTCAGTCACAGAAAGACAAATATCATATGACTTCGCTCATATGAGGACTTTAAGAAACAAAACAGATGAACATAAGGGAAGGGAAGCAAAACGTATATAAAAACAGGGAGGGGGACGGAACATAAGAGACTTTTAAATGTAGAGAACAAACTGAGGATTGCTCCAGGGGTTGTGGGTGGGTGGCGGGGGATGGGCTAAATGGGCAAGGCACATTGAGGAGGACACTTGTTGAAATGAGCGCTGGGTATTATATGTATGGGATGAATCACTGGATTCCACTCCCGAAATCATTATTGCACTATATTCTAACTTGGATGTATATTTAATAAATAAATAAATAAATAAATAAATAAATAAATAGAAAAAAAACATTCAAAATGTTACACAACCATCACCACCCTCCATCTCCAGAACTTTTTCATCTTCCCAAACTGAAACTCTGTATCTATTAAGGAAAACAATTTCTCCCTTCCCCCAGCCCCTGTTAACCACCATTCTACTTTCTGTCTCTAGGAATTTGACTCCTCTACATACCTCATATAAGAGAATGGTACAATATTTTGTCATTTTGTGACCCGCAAATTTCACCTAGCATAATGACTTCAGCTACATATCGCCTTTCTCTACCCATTCAAACACAATGGACACTTGGTTTGCTTCTGTCACAATTTTGTCTATTGTAATGTATAAAAGTTTCAACTTCTCATCTCTTTTTTTAAAGTTTATTTATTTATTTTGAGAGAAAAAGAGTGAGTGTGGGAAGGGCATAGAGAGAGAGGGACAGAGACAGGATCCCAAGCAGGCTCTGCACTGTCAGCACGGAGCCTGATGTGGAGCTCGAACACACGAAATGTAAGATCAAGACCTGAGCCACAGTCAAGAGTCCGATGGCTAACCAACTGAGCCATCCAGGCGCCCCTCAACTTCTCATCTTTATGAATATTTGTTATTTTCTGTTTGTTTGTTTTTTTTTTGATCCCCATCCTAATGTGTGTGAGGAGGTATCTGTGGATTTTGTTTGCATTTCCTAATGATTAGTGATGTTGAACACCTTTCATCTTGTTGGCCATTAGCATATCTTCCTCGGAGAAATGTCTATTTAAGACCTTTGCCCATTTTTTAATCAGGTGTGGGGGGGTTGTAGTCATTGTTTTGGGGTTGTAGAAGTTCTTTATATATTCTGGATATTAATCCCTTATCGGATATATGCTTTGCGAATTTTTCTCCCATTCTGTGGGTTGCCTTTTCACTCTGTCGATTGTGCCCTTTGACGCACAGAGGTTTATAATTTTTATGCAGTCCAATGTATCTATTTTTTTCTTGTGTTGCCTGTAGTTTTGGTCTCACATCCATATAGCCCTTAAAAATGGTTCTGTCACATATGAGTGCCTATACAATGTATTGTTTTGTTTTCCTTGTTTTAGAGAGTCTTATAAAAAGTGTACCGTAGGGGTACCTTTGGCTCAGGTCATGATCCCATGGCTTGTGGGTTCAAGTTCCGCGTCAGGCTCTGTGCTGACAGCTCACAGCCTGGAGCTTGCTTCGGATTCTGGGTCTCCCTTTCTCCCTGCTCTTACCCCCACTTGCACTCTGTCTCTCCCTCTCTCTCTCATAATAAATAAACTTAATAATAATAATTTAAGGGGTGCCTGGGTGGCTCAGCTGGCTAAGCATCCGACTTCAGCTCAGGTCATGATCTCACGGTTTGTGGGTTCAAGCCCCGTGTCAGGCTCTGTGCTGACAACTGAGAGCCTGTAGCCCGCTTTGGATTCTGTGTCCCCCCTCTCTCTGCCCCTCCCCTGCTCGTGCTCTATCTCTGTCCCTCAAAACTAAATAAATGTTAAAAATATTTTTTAAATAATTAAAACAATTTTAAGTGTATTAGACTACATGTGGTCATTTAAGAAGTCCTTTTTTTTCACTCATCATTATATACTCAGATTCATACCTATTGTTATTATATATTATTTTCATTGTGTGAAATTTCAGAGCTGTATATTATTCCACTGTGTGAATATACCAAAGTTTATTGATTCATTTTCCTACCAATGGGTATTACATCCGTTCCAGGGTTTTGTCACTCTGCACAATAATCAGTGAACACCTTCATAATGTCTCTTGTTCATGTATATAAGCGTCTTCTCATTGGACCATAGGGTATAAAGATGTTCAAATGTACAAAATAATGCCACATTATTTCAAAGTAGTTGAATCAATTTACATACTCACCGGCAACGTTCACGAGTTCTCATCAATCTATATCTTCTCTAACACTCAAGTACAGTGAGTGAGATTTCTTAATTTTGGTCAATCTCATGGATGTTACATGGTATCTGCTTGTGGTCTTGATTTGCATTTCCCTGATTATGATGGAGATTGAGCATCTTTTCAGGTACGTATGAGCCATATGTATTTTCTCTTTTGTGAAATGCCTATTCATGCCTTTTGCATATGTTCTGATAGGTCGTTGATCTTTTTCTTGATAGATTTGAAGACATCCTTTATGCATTCTTGATATCAATCCTTTGTTTAGGTGCATAAGTTATAAATATTTTCTCCCTTTTTCCCTCATTTTTTTACATTGTCTATTGTTGAATAAGTGTTCTTAGTTTAAATGCGACGTATAAATCTTTTCTTTTATAATTGGAGCTTCTTGGCATCTGGTTTAAGAACTCTTTCCCTACTCTAAAATTAGAAAGATGTTCCCTACATTGTTTTCTAAAAGTTTTCAAGTTTTACTTCTGGTATTTACATCTGTAATAGACCCAGGGTTGATTTTCATATTGATCTGAGGAAGAAGAGAGGCAGTTTATTACATTTTGTCCCATATGGATAATCGATTTGTCCAAGTCCAATTATCGGCAAGTATCAGAGGGAGCATGGCAGAATGTGAAGAACAGATGAAGCACTAAACGGGGCTGGAAAAGGAAACCAGGCCTTGGGCCTGAGGGAAGACTGCAGTGGATCCTGAAGCTTCCTCCTTAATGTTAACTGCCAGGTGAGAGGAGACTGCTTTCTCACACATTGTCGTATGAGGATTTGGTACTAGGAGCTGTTACACACATGGTGTCCCAGCAGGAAATGTTGTTGGACACACAGAATATCAACAATTAGCAATCTATAAAGGACTAAAGTCTTGGATCGTGTAATTGAGCTGCCGAGCCAACTCTAGAAGCCAGTATCTGGCACATATTAAATCCTCAACAAATATTTTGGAATAAGGGAATGAATGAACACATACTCCACACAGGACCACTCCCTGTGCTTCCCAACACCTACTTCTTGTCTGCCTCCGCATCTTCGTATTTTCGGTTCCCTCTACCTAGAATGCCATTCCCTCACCATAGACTCACCTAGAATGCCACCGTATCCCTAATGCTTCTCCCAACCCCCAAAGGCAAATGTGATTTCTCACTCCCTTGAATACACATAGTTCTTTGTACTTACCATAACTACCTTTTTAAATTTTTGGCTTTTAATTATTTATGCCTAGTCTTGCTCTCCAAAAGATTTAGAGGCGTTTATAAGAACACAAAAACAGAGGGCCTCAGTTCCGGCAGTGGTGGGGGCAAGTCTCGTTTTGCAGTCAGACCACTGCACCCCTTGCTGCCCAAATGGGCAAAAAGAGCCTCAGCAGACACCTGGACTGAAGGAAAGAGAGGCCAAGACTCGACAGCAGAGCGCATGCAACACACATGGCAAACACTCCCTGAAGGGCCAGGTTCCGGGGAACAGGGGACATTGCACTGCACGGCACTCCAGGACCTCTTCCTCATAAGGCAATTGTTGTTAAGGGCAGGAGAAGTAGCTAACTTTCCTAACACCCGGAAACAGGCACAGAGAGTCAGACAAAATGAGGAGACAGAGGAGTATGCCCGCCCCAAATGAAAGAACAGGAACAAACCACAGCAAGAGGCCAAAGCAAAATGAAGGTAGGCAATATGCCCGATAGAGAATTTAAAGTATCAGGTGGCTCAGTCAGTTGAGAGTCTGACTCTTGATTTCAGCTCAGGTCATGATCCCAGGGTCGTGGGATCGAGCCCCTCATGGTGCTCCATGCTCAGCATGGAGCCTGCTTAAGTTTCTGTCTCAATAAATAAATAAATAAATAAAAATAAAATAAGTTAAAAAAAATTCTCTCTCTCTCCTTTTGCCCCTCTCCCTGCTATCTCTCAATTTCTAAAGTAAAAAATAATAATAAAAATAAAGAAATGATCATAAAAAGACCCGCTGAACTTGAGAAAAGAGTGGAAAACATCAGTGAAACCCTTAACACGGAGATAAAGGGAACCAATCAGAGATTGAGAATACAATAAATGAAATTAAAAGTACACTTGATAGAATAAAATACACTTGACAGGTTAGTTGAAGCACAAGAATGAATTAAAGACCTGGAAGACCAAATAATGGAAAGGAACCAAGGTGAGGAAAGGAGAGGAAAGAAAATTATACAAATTGAGAATAGTCTTCAGGAACTCAGGAACGCCATCAAGTGTAATAACATTCCCTATTATAAGGATCTCAGAAGAAGAGAGAGCAGAAAACTTATTTGAAGAAATAAGAGCTGAAAATTTCCCTAATCTGGGGAAAGAAAGATCTCCAGGAGGCACAGAGATACCCCAAAAGATACCTCCAAAAATTCAACCCAAGGAGGTCCACACCAAGACACAGAGTAATTAAAATTGCAAGAAGTAGGGTACCAGGGGGCACCTGGGTGGCTCAGTCGGCTAAGCATCTGACTCTTGGTTTTGGCTTAGGTCATGATCTCACAGCTTGTGGTTTTGAGCCCCATGTCAGGTTCCGCACTGACAGTACAGAGCCTGCTTGGGTTCTCTCTCTCTCTCTCTCTGCCCCTTCTGTCTCTCTCTCTCTCTGAAATAAATAAGAAAAAAAAAGAGTGGGGTGTCTGGCTGTCTCAGTTGGTAAAATATGTGCCTCTTTCCTTTTTTTAAGTTTATTTATTGTGAGAGGTGGGGAGAGGCAGAGAGAGAGGAAGAGAGAAAATCCCAAGCAGGCTCTGCACTGTCAGCACAGAGCCTAAGGTGGGGCTCTATCCCTGGAACCATGAGATCATGACCTCAGCCGAAATCAAGAGTCAGACGTGTAACCAACTGAGCCACCCAGCCACCCTGAGAACATGTGACTCTTAATCTCAGGGTCATGAGATCGAGCGCACTTTTCACATAGAGCTTACTTAAAAATAAATAAAATGGCAAAAAGTAACAAGAAAGAAAAAAATCTTAATCAGCAAGCGAAGAGAAAACAGTTACAAACAAGGGAAACGCCACGAGGCTATCATTGGATTTTCCAGCAAAAACTTTGCAGGCCAGAAGGGAGTGGCATGGTATATTCAAAGTGCTGAAAGGGAAAAATCTACGGCTAAGAATACTCTATGCAGAAAGGCAATCATTCAGAATAGAAAGAGAGAGAAGGAGTTTTGCAGACAAACAAAAACTAAAGGAGTTCATAACCACTAAGCCTGTCCTGCAAGAAGGTTAAAGGGGACTCTGAGTGGAAAGGAAGACTGTAAGTGACACTATGAAAAAGTAAAAGTATGCAAAAGAAGTAAAAATAAACATTTCTGTAAAAATCAGTCAAGGGATTCACAAAATATAAGGATATGACGCCTTATATCTAAAATGTGGGAGGAAGAGGAGTAAAGAGTGGGCTTTAAACTAAGTGCATCAGGGGCGCCTGGGTGGCGCAGTCGGTTAAGCGTCCGACTTCAGCCAGGTCACGATCTCGTGGTCCGTGAGTTCGAGCCCCGCATCAGGCTCTGGGCTGATGGCTCGGAGCCTGGAGCCTGTTTCCGATTCTGTGTCTCCCTCTCTCTCTGCTCCTCCCCCATTCATGCTCTGTCTCTCTCTGTCCCAAAAATAAATAAACGTTGAAAAAAAAATTAAAAAAAAAAATAAAATAAAATAAACTAAGTGCATCAACTTAATACAGACCGCTACATGCAGACGAGGTTACATACAAACCTAATGGTGACCACAAATCAAAAACCCGTAATAGATATGCAAAGAATAAAGAGAAAGGAACCCAAGTGTATCGCTAAAGAAAGTCAACAGACTATGAAAGGATCAGAGAAAGTGAACAGAAGCAACCACAAAACAAGTAGCAAGATGGCAATAAATACATATCTATCAATAATTACTTTGAATAAATGGACTAAATGCCCCAATCAAGAGACATAGGGTGAGAGAGTGTCTAAAGAAAAAAGACCCATCTATAGGCTGCCTACAAGAGGTTCGTTTTAGACTGCAAGACACCTGCAGATTGAAAGTGAGGAGACAGAAAACATTTATCATGCAAATGGATGTCAAAAGAAGGTTGGGTTAGCAATACTTCTGTAGAACAAAATAGACTTGGGGCACCTGGGTGGCTCAGTCGGTAATCATCTGACTCTTGATTTCGACTCAGGTCCTGACCTCACAGTTTGTGACATCGAGCCTCACGGTAGTCAGCATGGAGCCCGCTTGGGATTCTGTCTCCCCGCCCCCCTCTCTCTCTGCCCCTTCCCCATCCGTGCTTGCTCTCTCAAAATAAATACATAAACTTAAAAAAAAAAAAAAAAAGAACAAAACAGACTTTAAACAAAGACTGTAACAAGAGACAAAGAAGGACACTATACACTCATAAAGGGGACAAGTCAACAAGAAGATATAACAATTGTAAATATTTACGCCCCCAACATGAAAGCCCCCAAACACATAAAACAGTTAACAACAAACATAAAGAAAATAATTGATAGTATTACAATAATAGCAGGGGACTTTAACACCCCCCTTACACTGATGGACAGATCATCCAAACAGAAAATCAACAACAAAACAATGGCTTTGAATAACACCCTGGACCAGACGGATTTCATAGATCTGTTCAGACCATTCCATCATAAAACAACAGAATACACATTCTTATCAAGTGTATGTGGAATATTCTCCAGCATAGATCACATAGTGGGTGACAAAACAAGTCTCAACAAATTCAAAAAGACTGAAGTCATGCTATGCATCTTTTCTAACCACAACACTATGAAACTAGAAATCAGCCACTAGAGGGGCACCTGGGTGGTTCAGTCGGTTAAGCAGCCAACTTCAGCTCGGGTCATGATCTCTCGGTTTGTGAGTTCAAGTCCTGTGTCTGGCTCTGTGCTGACAGCTCAGAGCCTGGAACCTGCTTCAGATTCTGGGTCTCCCTCACTCTCTGCCCCTCCCCCACTCATACTCTGTCTCTCTCGAAAATAAATAAACATTTTTTAAAAGTTGAGAAATCAGGGGCGCCTGGGTGGCTCAGTTGGTTGAGCATCCGACTTCGGCTCGGGTCATGATCTCGCGGTCCGTGAGTTCGAGCCCCGCGTCGGGCTCTGTGCTGACAGCTCAGAGCCTGGAGCCTGTTTCCGATTCTGTGTCTCCCTCTCGCTGACCCTCCCCTGTTCATGCTCTGTCTCTCTCTGTCTCAAAAATAAATAAAACGTTAAAAAAAAAAATAAAAAAAGAAAAGAAAACTAAATTAAAAAAAAAAAAAAGTTGAGAAATCAGCTTTTTTCCAGAAAAAAATCTGGAAAGAGCCCAAATACATGGAGGTTAAATAACATGCTACCCAACAATGAATTAATCAAGAAAGAAATCAAAGAAGAAATAAAACATACGTAGAAACAAATGAAAGTGAGAACACAATGGTCCAGAACCTTTCCGATGCAGCAAAAGTGGCTCTAAGAGAGAAGCTTATAGCAATCCAGGCCTACCTCGAAAAAGCAAAAAAAAATCTTAAATAATCAACCTAACATTACATGTAAAGGAGCTAGAAAAAGAACAAACAAAACCCAACGCCACCAGAAGGATGAGGCAAAAGATTAGAGTGGAAATGAATGATATGGAAACTAAAAAAACAATAGATCAACGAAACCAGACGCTTGTGCCTGGAAAAGAAATGATAAAACTGTACTCCTGAAATGAATATTACACTATATATTAACTAACTAGAATTTTTTAAAGTGTATTTATTTATTTTGAGAGGGGGGAAGGGAGGTGCAGAGAGGAGAGAGAGGGAGAGAGAGAATCCCAAGCAGGCTCTGTGCTGTTAGCACAGGCTTGAACTCATGAACCTGAGAGACCATGACCTAAGCTGAAATCAAGAGTCGGATGCTTCACTGACTGAGCCACCCAGGGGCTCCTAACTAGAATTTAAATTAAGAAAAGAAAAAAGTTAATAAAACTGATATACCTCTAGCAAGATACATTAAAAGAAGAGAGTAAGGACCCAAATAAATAAAATTATTAATGAAAGACGAGAGAGAACAACCCACATCACCGAAATACAAACAATTGTAGCAGAATATCACGAAAACCTATATGCCAATAAATTGGACAACTTAGAAAAAATGAATAAATCCCTCAAAACAAAGAAACATAGAAACCATCAAAATTAGGGGCACCTGGGTGACTCAGTCGGTCCAGCGTCTGAATTTGGCTCAGGTCATGAGCTCATGGTTCGTGAGTTCGAGCCCCACATCTGCCTGATTGCTGTCAGTGCAGAGCCTGCTTCAGATCTTCTGTCTCCCTCTCCCTGCCCCTCCCCTGCCTGCACTCTCTCAAAAATAAATAAACACTAAAAAATAAAAATAAAAACTAAAGCAGGAAGAAAGAAGATTTGAACACGCTGATCTCCATCAATGAAATTGAATCAGTAATCCAAAAACTCCCAACCAACAAATGTCCAGGACCAGATGGCTTCATAGGAGAATTCTACAAAACATTTTTTTTTTTTAATGTTTATTATTGAGGGAGAGAGACAGAGAGAGAAAGCGCGCGCAAGCAGGGAAAGGGCAGAGCCAGAGGGAGACACGGAATCGGAAGCAGGCTCCAGGCTCCGAGCTGTCAGCCCGGAGCCCAATGAGGGGCTCAAACCCACAAACCGTGAGATCATGACCCCAGCCAAAGTCAGACGCTCAACCCACTGAGCCACCCAGGTGCCCCTGCCAGACATCTAAAGAAGAGTGAATGTCTATTCTTCTCAAACTATTCCAAAAAAACAAGAGGAAGGAAAACTTCTAATTCATTCTATGAAGCCAGCATTACCCTGATACCCAAACCAGACAAAGACACTGCAAGAAAAGGGAACTACCAGCCAATATCTCTCACGAATAGGATGCAAAAATCCTCAAAAAAATATCAGCAAACTGAATCCAAGAATATATTTAAAAATCGTACACCATGATCAAGTGGGATTTATTCCCAGGACGCAAAGATGATTTCAGATCTACCTAACAATCAACGTGATATGTCACATCAATAAGAGAAATGATAAAAACCATATGATCATTTCAACAGAAGCAGGAAAATGCACCTGACAAAGTATAACAACGGTTCATGAAAAAAACCCTCTGCAAAGTAGGTTTACAGGGAACATACCTCAACATAATAAAGGCCATGTATGAAAAACCCACAGCTAACATCATGCTGAATGGTGAAAAACTGAGAGCTTTTCCCCTAAGATCAGGAACGAGACGGGGGTGTCCACTCTCACCACTGTTGCTCAACGTAGTTCTGGAAGTCCTGGCCACAGCACTTAGATAACAAAAAGAAATAAAAGGTATCCAAATTGGTAAGGAAGAAGTAAAACTCTATTTGCCGATGACATGATAGTCTACACAGAAAAACCCTAAAGACTCCACCAAATAACGACTGGAACTGATAAATGAATTCAGTAAAGTCACAGGATATAAAATCAATGTACAGAAATCCAGTGCACTCCTGTACATGAATAATGAAGCAGCAGACAGTGAAATTAAGAAAACAATCCCATTTACAATTGCACCAAAAGCAACAAAATATCTAGGAATAAACTTAACTAAAGATGTGAAAGGCCTGTACTACGTATGGAAACTATAAAATACAGATGAAAGGAATTCAAGACGACCCAAAGAAATGGAAAGACATTCCGTGTTCATGGGTGGGAAGGACAAAACAATTTTTTTAAAGATTTTACTTGTTTATTTTGCTTTAGAATCAGTACATTTTCTAAAAAGTTTTTTTTAATGTTTATTTATTTTGAGATTGAGAGAGAGACAGATTGTAAGTGGGGAGGGACAGAGAGAGTGGGAGACACAGAATCCGAAGAGGGCTCCAGGCTCTGAGCTGTCAGCACAGGCCACGCAGGCCTCAAACTCACAAACTGTGAAATCATGACCTTGAGCGGAAGTCAGATGCTTAACCGACTGAGCCACCCAGGCGCCCCTGTAATCAGTATATTAAGGAGACATTCAAACGTTTCAAGAATTGCTTAATTCTGATATCCAGATTTAAGCTTATGAACATAACTGTTGAACATACAATTAAAGGTATTCACCATAATTTGCTACACTACCAACATTAAATTGCAAGTTACTTCAGAATGTAAGTTAAATGGTTTAAAGCAAGCCTGTAACATAGCTAAAAAACACCTTCCTATCTCATACATGCAAATTAACTTCTCCATGTCAATGCCTCTTCACTCTCAGTTACCTTGCTCCTGAAATCACCACTCTGAAGCTTATCATGGTCCACAGAGAAGAAAAAAAAAAGTGTAAACAGGACTGATTACATATATATATATGTGTGTGTGTATATATATATATATATATATATATGTTAAAAATGGCATAGCAGAAGGGAATGCAATTCTATAATTGCAAGCCCTCAAACAGCAGCATATTATAAACTCCTTCTTAAAAAGGTATCCTTTCTGGGACACCTGGGTGTGTCAGTTACTTGAGTGTCTGACTTTTGCTCAGGTCATGATCTCATGGTTCATGGGTTCGAGCCCCGCGTCGGGCTCTGTGCTGACAGCTCGGGGTCTGGAGCCTGCTTGGCATTCTGGGTCTCCCTCTCTCTCTGCCCCTCCCCAGCTCACACACACACACTCTCTGTGTCTCTCAAAAATAAATAAACGTTAAAAAAAAAAGCAAAAAAGCAAAGTATCCTTTCTATCACTGATACCACAGGCCAAATTACACGGCATGCCATCTTCAACGAACAGACAGTTGAGGCAACAGAAGAGATGCAGAAGCATCACAATGAATCCCACTTAAGAGAACTACAGACCAACACTTTTCTACAAATTAAGTTCTTTTTCTGATTGCCAATTAAACACAAGTTTTAACTGTACAGCTTAACAATTAAGGGTCACACACTGAAGTCCATACATACATACACCTAGCATTTCAGTCTAAGCTGTTTCATGTCCATAGAGCTGAGATCAATCACAAGGTATGACGTAATAAACGTTAGGGGAGATTTTTTTTTTTTAAGTAGTTTTTACAAGTATTAAACTTACCTTGCACACTGAAGTCATCACACACACAGGGCAGAGTCAGAGATTTTTATTTAAGTTTACTCTTCATTTAACTTTCAAAACACTACTATAGCTGAATATCTTTTTAATGTTTTTAAATGTTTATTATACTTTTTTGAGAGAGAGAGAGAGACAGAGCGCGAGTAGGGGAGGGGCAGAGAGAGGGAGACGCAGAATCGGAAGCAGGCTCCAGGCTCTGAGCTGTCAGCACAGAGCCTGATGCGTGGCTCGAACCCACAAACTGTGAGATCATGACCTGAGCTGAAGTCGGACGCTTAACTGACTGAGCCACCCAGGTGCCCCTATAGTTGAATATTTAAAGCAAAAGCAATAGCAAGTAATGAGCTACGATTGTAGTCTTTCATTAACTCAATACCGCCTATAAAATGCCAGCAGTGCTATTTACTGGCTCCATTAAGAGGTCTGACCGCCAAACACCACCCCTAGGATGATGTTCATCGTCCTCATATGCTTCTCCATTGTAATGGCGCCATCTTTCCTGATGTGGAGCAAAGTGCACCAGTCCTGCCTGGTCCATTTCATCAGTCTCTTCCACTTCCTTCCTCTCAGGCAGGAGTTTTTCCAGCAGAGAGAGTTTATCAGGAGAGAGAAAGGCATTCTCAGGAAAGTTTACCTCAAATTCGATGATCAGGCGACCCTTTTCATATGGTCTACGATAAATTGGCACGCCTTTTGTCTAGCACACGCTTAACATCGCCGTACGTGACAATCTCACCTGGAAGGAGAGGTGATGACAATGGTTCTGCTGTCCAGAGCAGATGTTGGCTTTTGAAAGCCACACAGTGCTTCAACCCGCTGGATGTCCACACACATGGAAAGATCCTCTCCTCGCCGAGGAAAAACAGCCTGGTCCTTCTGATCTAAAACAGTGATGACATCTCCTGGTTCCAGAACCAGTTCTTGGTCTCCTTCACCATGGAATGTTTATCTTCTGGTCATCTTCCATGCCTTTGTCAATATGAACTTCTAGAATCTTCTTTTCTCAAACTATCTCCCTTCCATTGCAGATTTTACATCGATCTTTAGGACCGATGCGTTCCCCATGGCCCTGGCACTCCATGCACACAGACTGAATTTGCTGAGTCATTCCAAGTCCTCCCCCATGAGTTCTTATTTGCACCCCAGTACCTAAGCAATTGGGACAACAATCTTCCACTCCTTTCTTAACACCTGGGCCTTCACATTTGTCGCAAATCACATTCTTTTGAAAAGCTAGTTTTCCTGTTGCACCATTATGTAAATCTGCTAAGGTTACAGAGAGCTAACCTCTCCTTTTCTCTGCATCCTTCGTCCTCCTCCAAAAAAACCTATCAAAGATGTCCACAGGGGAGCCAAAACCACCACCAGCTCCTCCCTCTTTAATTGCCTGTTCTCCTCCTTTGTCATATAATTCCCTTTCCTTTGCATCAGAGAGCACTCCGTAAGCGTGAGAAATCTGTCTAAACTTCTCTCCTTCATTTGGATTCTTAACAAGGTGGTACTTCAAAGCCGGTTTCCTGTAAGCCTTTTCCATTTCTTCCTGGGTGGCTTTGGGTTTGACCCCCAAAACATAATAAGTAGTTTCTATCTCTCACCATTTTCTATAGCTGGTGAGCGGGCCGAGGCCAGTGTGGGGGAGCAGAAAGGAGCACATGGCTGGGCACAGCTTGGACGCCCACCGTTCCTCCACTTCTCACCGAGCATTCTGGAAAGCTCCCTAAAGATTTTATTTTCAAGTAATCTCTACACCCAATGTGGGGCTTTAACTCACAACCCCAAGATCAAGAGTTGAATGCTCCTCCAACTGAGCCAGCCGGGTGCCCTTGAAGAACAAGCCTTGTTAAAATGTCTACACCACCCAAAGCAATCTATACATTTAATGTAATCCCTATCAAAATATCAATGGCATTTTTCACAGAACTAGAACAAACAATCCTAAACTTTGTATGGAAACACAAAAGACCCCAAAAACAGGCTTGAAAAAGAAAACAAAAGCTGGAGGCATCACAATTCCGGGCTTCAAGTTATATTATGAAGCTACAGTAACCAAAACAGTATGGTACTGACACAAAAATAGACACACAGATCAATGGAGTAAAGCATAAAACCCAGAAATAAACCCATGTTTATATGGTCAATTAAGCTTCAACAAAGGAGGCAAGAATATACAATGGGAAAAAGTCTCTTCAACAAACGGATGTCGGGAAAACTGGACAGCCACGTGCAAAAGAATGAAGCTGGACCACTTTCCTTCACAATACATAAAACTCAAAATGGATTAAAGACCTAAATGTGAGACCTGAAACCATAAAAATCCTAGAGGAGAACACAGGCAATAATTTTCTAACACTGGCCATAATCTTTTTCTAGATACGTCTCCTGAGGCAAGGGAAACAAAAGCAAAAATAAACTATTGGGACTAGATCAAAATAAAATGTGTCTGCACAGCAAAGGAAACAATGAAACTGAACGGTAACCTACTGAATGGGAGAAGATATTTGCATATTACATATCCTATAAAGGGTTAGTATTCAAAATCTATAAAGAACTTATAAAACTCTGGGAATGCAAGCTGGTGCAGCCACTCTGGAAAACAGTACGGAGGTTCCTCCAAAAACTAAAAATAGAACTACCCTACGACCCAGCAATTGCACTACTAGGCATTTATCCACAGGTGTGCTCTTTCGAAGGGACACACGCACCCCCATGTTTATAGCAGCACTATCCACAATAGCCAAAGTACGGAAAGAGCTCAAATGTCCATCGATGGACGAATGGATAAAGGAGATGTGGCATATATATACAATGGAGTATTACTCGGCAATCGAAAAGAATGAAATCTTGCCATTTGCAACTACGTGGATGGAACTGGAGGGTATTATGCTAGGCGAAATTAGAGAAAGACAAAAATCATAGGACTTCACTCATACGAGGACTTTGACACAAAACAGATGAACCTAAGGGAAGGGAAACAAAATTCATAAAAAAACGGAGAGGGGGACAAAAGAGAAGAGGCTCATAAATATGGGGAACAAACTGAGGGTTATTGGAGGGGTTGTGGGAGGGGGGAGGGGCTAAATGGTTAAGGGGCACTAAGGAATCTACTCCTGAAATCATTGTTGCGCTGTATGCTAACTAAGTTGGACGTAAATTTTTTTTAAATAATAATAAATAAATAAATTAATTAATTAAAATTAAATTAAATTAAATTAAATTAAATTAAAAAAATAAAATAAAATAAAATAACTTATAAAACTCAATCCTCAAAAAACAAATAATCTAATTTTAAAATGGGCAGAAGACTATGAACAGACATTTCTCCAAATAAGACATCCAGATGGCCAACAGACGCAAGAACAGATACTCCACATCACTCATCATCAGGCAAATGCAAATCAAAACCACACTGAGATGTCACCTCACACCTGTCAGAAGGGCTAAAATCAACAACAAAAGAAACGACAGGTGTTGACAAGGATGTGGAGAAAGGGGAGCCCTCCAGAGGGGAGGTGGGTGGGAGATGGGGGAAGTAGGGGATGGGAATTAAAGAGTATTCTTACCATGATTAAAAATAATAATAATAATAATGATTTTATAATTTTTTTTCAACGTTTATTTATTTTTGGGACAGAGAGAGACAGAGCATGAACGGGGGAGGGGCAGAGAGAGAGGGAGACACAGAATCGGAAACAGGCTCCAGGCTCCGAGCCATCAGCCCAGAGCCCGACGCGGGGCTCGAACTCCCGGACCGCGAGATCGTGACCTGGCTGAAGTCGGACGCTTAACCGACTGCGCCACCCAGGCGCCCCTATAATAATGATTTTAAAAAGAAAAAAACTAAAGCACTTACCATGTGTTTAAAAAAAAAAAATGGAAGTAAAAATTTAAAAAATCCAGACCCAAAATAAACTAGAACAGAAGACCAAAGCCAGGAGGGTGTTCGAAACCATGTATGTAAGCCATGGAGTCCATAGTTACTAAATATGAGCTAATTCTTACTCATCTATAGCAGCTCCTGATAAGGCTCACCCCCAATTTGTCATTATATTCAGAACGAAATACATCCCTATTTGAAATGCCACCTTGGTTCTATCCTTTTTTTTCCCTTTCCTTTTCTTTTAATATGGATACTCTACTTGCAAATATTTCTTGCCTTTTTATTCCTTTCTTTCCCCCCTTGGCTCTTTTAAAAAAAATTTTTTTTTCAATGTTTATTTATTTTTGAGAGAGAGTGAGACAGAGACAGAGCGTGAGTGGGGGAAGGGCAGAGAGCAAGGGAAACACAGAATGTGAAGCAGGATCCAGACTCTGAGTTGTCAGCACAGAGCCCGACGTGGGGCTCGAACTCACAAAGTGTGAGACCATGACTTGAGCTGAAGTCAGGTGCTCAAGCACTGAGCCACCCAGGTGCCCCTCCCTTGGCTCTTTATTCCTGCCCACTGATCTGTCCCTGTGGTACCGCCCCATTTTAACGTTTGTAGTTCCATAAGACAGTCCAGTAAACAGTAGGGCAAGTTCCGCTTTGTAACTCGTCTCAATTTAACCTTGAATTTTCCTCTCACACTTATTTTCCCAGGTGTATCCACCTATTCTAGACAGATTAGAGCCCCTGGGGTGACCCTTGACCTTCAAGGCTTAGGGCATGGTGATGCTGGGCTCCCAGGCAGGTCTGTCTCTGCCCAGCAGGAATCTCCAGGCTAATCTGAGTGACAGTAACCAACCCCCAACCTTGAAGCAAGGTGTCCTTAAGATTCCCATTTATCGCCAGACTCACATTCCAGAATAGTAAAGGGTGTCCTTTTCCAACGGATGAGCCCCTCCTGCTCCCCCAGGGGTGATTGATTTGCCCAGAGCACCTAAACCATGCCTGTTTCTAGGAAGGGAATAAACCTATTTCTTCCCTAGACTAGAAACCCCCATACTGGGCACAGGCGTGTCAAGGAGAACCATGGTGTTGAGATTCCCGATGCGGTGTTAGTTAGCTCTTGGGTTGGTTTGTTTTTTGTTTTTTGGTTTTTTTTAACCTTTTTTTTTTAATGTTTATTTATTTGAGACAGAGAGAGATATCAAGCTGGCAAGGGGCAGAGAGAGAGGGAGAGAGAGAATCCCAAGCAGGTATGACCTGCTGACGGTGAGAAGCCTGATGCGGGGCTCCAACTCACAAACTGAGCCAAAATGAGGCGTCAGACACTCAACGGACTGAGCCACCCAGACGTCCCTGGTTTCCTTCTTGACGCTGTTTGCAAGATGCTGGGCTTTAGAGAATAAATATCCCCAGACTCAAAGTCACAAACGTCATGTTGACTGTAAAGGAAACCGTTTCACAGAGAAGAGGCAGGATGGGTCAGGGCGATTCCCGGGAGGGTCATTTCAGGGGCCTCTGCCACGCTCCCCTGCTCTGACCACTGGACACTGTTCCGCCTGACCAGACAGACAGGCTGTCTTCTCCATATTGTCACATTTTGCTTGTATTTACATCTGTGTTTGTCTTAGGTGCCTACGGAGAGGTAGACCGTCTCTGGGGAGTAGAACGCCAGAGTCAGGGGTCCTCCGAGAGCTGCCAGCGATGGTCCCCGTGTCAACGGAACATTCCTCACTGCCGTGTTCATAAAGAAATGGCTGGTGTTAAATGGTGAGCTTTGGGAACAATCTGGGAGAAACTACTGCTATATTTCTGCTTTGAGGGCAAGTGTTCCAGAAATAGCCTGTCAGCTTTACCCCGCAAACTGTCGTACTTGGACCGAATAGTAGGGAGCAGGGAGACGTGATCATTCGCCACAGTCTGTCCTTCAGCCAAGCTGTCCACATCCTGGTGCCGTTGGGTTACGTTTGAGAAGAGCGAGGGGCTTCAGAAACCCATTTGTGACATTTGCTGTGTTAGATTTTGTTTGAGCGGCGCCCGGGTGGCTCAGTGGGTTAAGTGTCAGACCCTTGATTTCGGCTGGGGTCATGATCTCACAGTTGGTGGGATCGAGCCCCACGTCAGGCTCTGCGTTGGGAGCAGGGAGCCTGCTTGGGATTCTCTTTCTCTGCCCCTCCCTGACTCACACACACATGCACGCTCTCTCTCTGTCTCTCTAGGTAAAATAAACATTTAAAAAAATAAGATTTTGGGGGCACCCGGGTGGCTCAGTCCCGTGAGTTCGAGCCCCACGTCAGGCTCTGTGCTGACGGCTCAGAACTTGGAGCCTGCTTTGGATTCTGTCTCCCTCTCTCTCTCTGCTCCTCCCCCACTCACACTCTGTCTCTCTCTCTCTCTCTCTCTCTCTCAAAATATAAACATTAAAAAAAAATTTTTTTACGTAAGATTTTGTTTTGAAATGTTTTTATTATTCTTTCTGGCTCTACGTACTCATTGCAGAAAATTTAGAAAATACAGAGAAGTATAAAGAATTAAAATTACCCATACTTCTCCGTTCAAAGTTACCGCTGTTAACATTTTAGTGAATTTTCTCCGGCCTGTTTTTTATATATAACTGAGATCTTCCAGTATATACACATTTATTTCCTGACTCCCACTTACCGTATCATTAAAATAGTCTGCAAAGACCATTTTAATAACTACGTAAAGTTTTTTGGGTTTTGGGGTGTTTGTTTTTCAGTAAAGTTACGTTCTATGCACCTGTAATAACTTGCTAAACCATCCTTTTGTTGCAGTACATCAAAGTTCTTTCTAGCTCTCATTTTTATAAATGTAGCAGGGTCTTTTTTTTTTTAATGTTTATTTATTTCTTTGGGGGGGGGAGGGGCAGAGAGAGAGGGAGAGAGAAAATCCCAAGCAGCTCCGCGCTATCAGCACAGAGCCTGACGTGGGGCTCGATCCTAAGAACCAAGAGATCATGACCTGAGCTGAAGTGGAGTTGGATGCTCAGCTCACTGAGCCATGCAGGCATCCTGAAATGCAACTATATTGGGGCGGGGGGGGGGGGGGACGGTGAAGAAAAAGTGTAGCTCTTTCATTTTTTCTGGTCTCCCCGTGTCCTATTCTCTGGCTGGCATGGGGGAAAATGTGACCTTTCAATTATTAGTCCTATCCAATAATCCTCATCTGTGAGGCTCAGTCTAAGAAAAGGTGGCCAGGCGTCCACTACTGACCAGATGGAGACTGCGAAGGAGAGGGAAGGAGTGTGGTTTCTGGGATCCCAGAGGCAGGGGATCCCAGAGAAGGGAGGCTTGGGCTCCTTGGCCATGGGTTTCCTCAGGTCCCTGCTGAGTCACATCACAGTGATCCCCTCCAGCAACTCCACGGCTCCCTCTTAGCTAGGCCCGGATCCCATCTGGGGGCAATACAGGGGCCGGGGGAGTCAGACGCAGGGCCCCCCACCTGGGATAGTTACAGGGCTGGGTGTAAGGCGGCCTCCTCCCGGGACTCCAAGCAGGAAGAGGGGCAAAGCCCCCTCCATCATGGGTGCCCTGAGTTGCTGACTTGTCTGCCTGGGCTCTCTTCCCCCATTACTTTCATTTTCCTGTTTTTCCCAGGGCCCAACACAGGCAGACTCCCCCCCGCCGTCCCGCCATCTAGAACAGGAAGCCTCCGGCCTGCCTTCCAGAGCTGGAAGGATTATCTCCTCCGCTAAGGGAGGACCCCACCGGCTGAGTCTTCTGAGCCTGGCTGTTGAAATGCTGAAGCAGGGGGTTGCGGGGGTGCCCAGGATCAAAAGAAAATAGTTTAGAAGATCTTTTCTTTAAAGACAGACTCCTGTTTTGCAAGGCTCATGTCTTGCTGTGTAATTCTATTCTGAACGTCAGGAGCTGGGTAGTAATTCCTTCTTGCTCTCTTCATTCTTTCTGTAATTTTGCATTTGGCTGAAATGAATGCCATCGGTTGTAAGATGCACTGTTATTTTAGGTACTCCCGAGAAAGAAAAACAAGCTTCCAATTAAGTCACGGACGATGCTTTCTTATAATTTAGAATTTGGGTTTCTACTTCTTGAAAAAGCTCGTGTTAGACTTACGTAGACGTGCATTTTTTTTTTAATTTTTTTTTCAACATTTATTTATTTTTGGGACAGAGAGAGACAGAGCATGAACGGGGGAGGGACAGAGAGAGAGGGAGACACAGAATCGGAAACAGGCTCCAGGCTCTGAGCCATCAGCCCAGAGCCCGACGCGGGGCTCGAACTCCCGGACCGCGAGATCGTGACCTGGCTGAAGTCGGACGCTTAACTGACTGCGCCACCCAGGCGCCCCTAGACGTGCATTTTTATCATATATCGCTCTCGTGCGTAGGTCCAAGGGAGAATAGAAGGGGAGTAAATTGGCAAGTGCTCCTAAAACTTCTTTACCGAAGAGACTGTTGCAGAGGGTCCTCTGGAATCCCTCTTCAACTCAAAGTTGTCTGTGCATGAAGAGTGTTGTTGACACAGGATCTCTTAATGCAGAGATTAAGTAAGAGATCTGCCAGAGCCTCTGGAATTTTCTTCTACACTGCTGACATCCATCCTGCAAGTTTTTTTTTTTTTAACTTTATTTCTTTATTTCGAGAGAGAGAGAGAGCGAGAGCGAGCGAGAATGGGAGGGACAGAGAGAGAGAGAGGGAGACAGAGAATCCCAAGTGGGCTCTGTGCTGTCACATGTTCTTGGAAAGATTCTAACACTTTCTGAGACCTTAATCCTCTTGATTTTATTAACGGTGCTGGAAAGAAAATCTTTGAATAGAAAACTTTGATTGCAATTCTGCTATTTCTTCAGAGAGATTCCTAGGAGAGGGTTTAGATATTTAACAGTGAGGCTATTTTTTTTTTTTTTTTTTTTTTTGTCGTCAATATACACCATCACTATCGGATCAGGCGTGAGGTGGACAGACACGGGTGCAGACTCACTCGCACACACGTGCATACTGTGGCGGCGGTGGAACACGAGTGCTCGCAGTAGACCAGAAATGATCAGGAACTCTTGAGAGACAGAAGGAGAATGAGGCTAGATTGAAGGAGGAAACCACAGCATAAACTACATGCAAGAGAAGACCGCTGTAGAAGTCGAGAGCAGCTGAGAGGCTCCAAGCTCGGAAATGGCAGAGACAGGAAACAGAAAGAAGCCCAGGAACTACTCGAAGGTGGTTTGTTGCAGCCCCACAGTAAGAACAGGAGGCTGGCTCTCTGGTTTCCTCCCCCTCATTGTGCCAAGAAGAGGACAACAGACTCAGGTGGGCACTTGAGCTTACAAATGATGGCTGTGATCAGGAAGCCCACCAATACTTGGGAGTGAGGAGCCTCTTTGGTCATAGACATAGGCTCTTGGTTCACCCCACCCAGTAGAGTCTTTTATTCCTCCACCATAATCCCTGGATTTGGGATGTAGGAAACAGTTAGTGTTCACACACATTGGCCACGTTTGTCACAAATCTTTAACAAGTAATGGCAAATATGACTAATAGTGGCTCAAGACAAAAGACATTTCAGTAAATCATATCACAGGATGTCTCAAGGTGGTTTGGGGTTTGGCAGCTCTGACTCAATTAAAGCTATCCACAAAATAGATTTCAGACTTTCCACTTCACCATCCTTAGGGTAGAGCTGCCTCATGGTCGCAGAATGGCTGCTGTGCTCCGGGTATTACATCTATGTCAAAGGAAGGAAGAAAGGGAAAGAGGCAGTATCGTTGGCTTTTCTTCACACAAGTGTGAGATTTCCCAGAAATCTCTCAGTAGGTTTCCACTTATATCTCATTGGCTAGAAGTTTGTCACATGCCAGATATAGCTGCAGGGGAGGCTGGGAAAGAGAGGCACTGGAATCCCAGGTGACTTAGTACAATCAGGATCTGTCACCTGAGCTGGTTGGGCATATGACTGCCCAAACACCATCAGGGTTTTGTTAGGAAGCGAGAAGTGAGGAACGTCTATCGGTAGCCATTGCCAGAGTCTTCCGTGGAAGCCAAAAGGAGAACTACACAAAGACAATCACACATCCAAGAGTCAAAAAATATTTGTGAATTAACAACATATCGACTCACAGATCCTAAACCCAACAAGCAGAAGAAACCATAAGACTTTAGATTACTTACATAAAATACCCTCAGATGGATAAGAGGAGAAATTTGCATTCAAAAATAATACTTAGAGATTTTGGCTAAAAGGTAAATCGGACGTTAAAAAAAACAACCCTCAAAGTCAGAATGGACACCCTTAAAACGTGAAGCATACAGTAGAAAGACAAACCAATTAAAAAGAAAGAAAAAAATTATCTACACTTAGAGGCAGTGTGGTGATATTTCATGACACCAAGGATAAAAAACAAAAACTGGGACCCCTGGGTGGCTCGGTCGGTTAAGCGTCCGACTTCAGCTCAGGTCATGATCTCGTGCTTTGTGGCTTTGAGCCCCGTGTGGGGCTCTGGGCTGACAGCTCAGAGCCTGGAACCTGCTTCGGGTTCTGTGTCTCCCAGTCCCTCTCTGCCCTCCCCCACTGGTGCTCTGTGTCCCTCTCTCTTTCAAAAATAAACATTAAAAAGAAAAGAATAAAAAAAAATCCTTAAAGAGAGGAAAACCGGGTCCACGAAGAAGAAGAAGAAGAAGAAGAAGAAGAAGAAGAAGAAGAAGAAAGAAACGAAGAAAGGGAGAGAAAGAAAGGAAAGGAAAAAGGACACCATAGAATAAAAAATTAATGGGAATAAAAAATAAGCTTCTGGAAGTTAAAAACCTGACAGTAGAGGTGGAGAGTTAGAAACTAAGGTCGAAGAAATCTCCTAGCAAACAGAGGAAGAGACAAGGAGAGAGAAGATACAACCCAGAGGATCAATCCAGAAGATCCATTGGTCCCACAATTAGCCCAGGCAGAGAAAACTAAGAAAATGGAAGAGTGAAAATTATCTACAAAACAATGTTACTTGATGAAATGTTCCAGAGGCTTTGCTGAGAAGCACAGTACCGCCGCGTACACTTTTACAGAGCCAAGAACACACTATCCTCGCACATCTCAGGCACGTGGTTCTCTTGGACTCGCATTTTGCGTGTGCAGTTTGCATCCGTTTTCATCATGAACTCCCGTAAACCCAGCAGCCGGGGGGGGCCAACAACTGTCTGCAGCCTCCTTGTTTTTCCCATCCCCCGGCACCCCCCAATGAAAGGTAGCTGCCATCCTGAAATTCGTGTTTGTCATTCTTTGCTTTTTAAAATATGGTTTTATTGGGGCGCCTGGGCGGCGCAGTCAGTTAAGCACCGGAGTCTTGGTCTCAGCTCAGGCCATGATCTCACGGTTCGGAGGTTAGAGCCCCACGTCGGCTCCGCACTGACAATTCCAAGCCCCCGCTTGGGATTCTCCCTCTCTGCCTCTCTCTCTGCCCCTCCTCTGCTCATGCTGTTTCTCTTTCTCAAAATAAATAAATAAATAAACTTAAAAAAAAAATGGTTTCATCGGTGGGGCGCCTGGGTGGCTCAGTCAGTTAAGCGTCCGACTCTCGGTTTCGGCTCAGGTCATGAGCTCATGGTTTGGTGAGTTCGAGCCCCGCATCCGGCTCTGCACTGACAGCTTGGAGCCTGCCTGGGATTCTCTCTCTCCCTCTCTCTCCGCCCCTCCCCCACTCACACTGTCTCTGTCTCGCTCAAAATAAATAAATAAACTTAAAAAAAAAAAAAAAAGGCTTTATCACATATATGGGTGCCCGAACAACAGATGGTTCTGTTTCACTTCGTTTAGAATCTTACATAAAACAATACCGTCACTCCGTGTAGTCGTCTGAGACGTGCTTTTCTACTAATTATTAGGCTGTCGAGCTTCGGGCCCGTCGTTGCCTGGAGCTATAGTTCATTCATCTCCATGGCTATGAGAACATAACCAAAGTTTATTCTTTCCTTCTTCTACCTCCTACCAGCTCGGGAGATTGGGAAGAGGGGTGTGTGCGGGGGGTGGGGGAGGTGGGGGTACTCGCGCTGCGGGGAGAGTCCAATCTTTATCCTCTCCGGTGGAAAGTCAACAGATGATGACCAAAAGTGAAAAATCACGAAGGAGCAGTACACGCATATTATCGAGAGATAAAGTGAGTATAAGAAGAATCTGCTACAGGAGTGAAAGTAGTTTCCGCTGGTGAGGAGGAAACGGTGGAGGAGGGGAGAGGGAGGGTGCTGTTTTTTATACGAGACTTGTACAAGGATAGGGCTCTAACACGAAGCACATAGACAACGCTACAGAGAGGTGAACACGTCAGGGTTAACCGCCAGAATTATAAAAATAGTAATGGTAAACACCAAAAATAGTAAACGAATGGTAGAAAAAGAGGGGCATGAGCAAGAGAGGCAGCTGGCTGGCTCAACAGGTACAGCGTGAGACTCTCGACCTCATGGTCGTGAGTTCCAACCCCACACAGGGCGTAGAGCTTACTAAAAAAAAATAAAAAATGTATGATACTTTTTTTTTAGTGTTTATTTATTTTTGAGACAGAGAGAGACAGAGCACGAGCCGGGGAGGGGCAGAGAGAGAAAGGGAGACACAGCATCCGAAGCAGGCTCCAGGCTCTGAGCTGTCAGCACAGAGCCCGACGCGGGGCTCGAACCCACAAACCGTGAGATCATGACCTGAGCTGAAGTCGGACGCTCAACCCGCTGAGCCCCCCCAGGCGCCCCTATAATACATTTAAATTAGTAAATTTCCCTAAGAAAGAAAAAGTAACAAGAAAAACAATTTTTTAAGTGTATTAGTTGTGTCGTTGCTGGGTTTTTTTTTTTTTTTTTTAGGTAGATTAGATTCCTATTGTGGCTGTGACAAATGACCACGAACTTAGTGGCTTAGAACACACAAATGTGTTAGCTTACGGTTCCAGACGTTGAAAAGTCCAAGATGGGTCTCACTGGGCTAAAATCAAGATGTGGGCCGAGCTGCGTGCCCCCTGGAGGCTGTAAGGTAGAATCCACTCTCTTGCCTTTTCCAGCCTGGAGGGGCGACCCCGGTCCTGGGCTGGTGGCCCTTCCTCCATTTCTAAAGCCAGCGTGACTGAGTCTATCTCAGGCCCCATCACTCCAACACGCCTCTCCTGCTTCCCTCTTTCACATTTGGGGGCCCACATTATTCTGTTGGCCCCACCTGGATAATCCAGGCTAATCTCCCTATTTTAAGATCAGCTGATTAGCAACCTGAATTCTATCCGCAGATTTAACTCCCCTGTGCCAAGGGATGTAATATAGTCACAGGTTCTGGGGGTTAGGTGGCTGTCTCTGGGAGGGCATGATTCTGCCCGCTGCAAAAAAGTACAGCCCATAGAAAACAGACACAGAAAAAAACAGATGAAACTCTAGAAAAGGGGGGAAACAGAGAGGAGGAAATAACTGAAAACAGAAATAAGAAAGACAAATTCATTGGAATTACACTAAGAAGAAAGGTTGCAGAGCGAAGTGGGCCACGAGGGCCGCAGAAGAGAGATAAGGAAAACCCACACCTAGAGAAGTAATAGTGAGATTTGTGAACGTCAAAGACAAAGAGAAACTTGAAATTTTACAGGAAAAAGAACAGATTTTATCAAAGGAACCAAGATCACATTGACATCAACTTTTTAGAAAATGTTTTATTATTTATTTTTGAGAGAGAGCAGGGGGAGGGGCAGAGAGAGAGGGAGAGAGGATCCCAAGCAGGCTTCATGTTGTCAGCAGAGCCCGATGTGGGGCTCGAACCCATGAACTGTGAGATCATGACCCGAGCTGAAATCAAGTGTCGGACATTCACCGACGGAGCCACCCGGGCGCCCCAATTACATCAACTTTTCAATACCAGTACTGGATGCAAAATGGCAAAAGAGCCTTCTTTTCAAACTATTGAAGGAAAAGAATTTAGAAACATAAAATCGTACATCCAGACAAACTTCCATTCAAATAGACAGGCATGATTAAAAAAAATATCATCAAGTACACCAGGCCTGAGATGCTTTGGCACAGAAAGTTTCATGCTAGAAATACTTTGGCATAAAGTGTTCGAATCGGAGACACAAATCTAATAGATGCCTCAAGAGAGATAAGAATTGAAAGTGATCGAACTTGTCTTAAGAAAATTTTAAGGGGGGCCTGGGTGGCTCAGTCAGTTGAGTGTCCAACTCTTGACTTCAGGTCAGGTCATGATCTCACGGTTCATGAGATCGAGTCCCATCGGGGGCTGTGCACTGACCGTGTGGAGCCTGCTTGGGCTTCTCTCTCTCTCTCTCTCTCTCTCTCTCTCTCTCTCTCCCCCTCCCCTGCTTGTGCTCTCTCTCCCCCTCAAAATAAATAAAAAACATTAAAAAAAAAAAAAAAGGTAA